>NC_057804.1:94460361-94601768 GCF_018294505.1 Triticum aestivum
CGCACGACGCGCGAGACCGGTGAGGACGGCGGCGAGGGCACCGCGGCGGCGGCGGTCGGGCTTGAGGCGGCCCGGGACAGGCTCGCGATGGGCCGAGCGGGCCCGCGGTGGAGACGGCGGCGGGGAGATGACGTGGCGGCGCGCGATTCGCCCAGGAACGGCGGCAGACGTGTCCGGTCCGGTCCGGACATGTCCGGCGCAGCGCGGAGGGGAAAATTAGGGTTTCGGGGGGGATTTGATCCGCGAATTTCGGGGGAGGGGCATATTTATAGGTAGAGGGAGCTAGGAGAGTCCAAATGAGGAGCGGTTTTCGGCCACGCGATCGTGATCGAACGACCGAGAGCATAGAGGGGAGTTTGCTGGGTTTTGGGCCAGTTTGGAGGGGTGTTGGGCTGCAAAGAGAAAGGGGGGTTTCGGGCTACGTGGTTAACCGTTGGAATATCAAACGGACTCCAAATGGCACGAAACTTGACAGGCGGTCTACCGGTGCTATACCAAGGCCGCTTGGCAAGACTCAGTCCATTCCGAGAACGTTTAACACCCGCTCATAACGATAGACAAAAGGGGGACACCGGAGGGCATAGGAGTGCCGGATCGCAAAACTGACAACAGGGAAAATGCTCGGATGCATGAGACGAACACGTATGCAAAATGAAATGCATATCATGACATGATAAAATGCAACACTCAAGCAAATGACATGGCAACGACATGGAAACGACGGCGAATAACTAGCAGACACCTGGCACATCGAACTCGGGGCCTTACAACCTCCTGTTCATTCGTGGAGAGAGCCATCAGACTAAACCTACACTTCCAACTTACCATTTCTGAGAGAGAACCACCTACTCATGTGTTGAGGCCAAGATATTCCATTCCTACCATATGAATCTTGATCTCTAGCCTTCCCTAAGTTGCTTTCCACTCAAACCCTCTTTCCACCAGATCCAAATCCTATGAGAGAGAGTTGAGTGTTGGGGAGACTATCATTTGAAGCACAAGAGCAAGGAGTTCATCACCAACGCACCATTTGTTACTTCTTGGAGAGTGGTGTCTCCTAGATTGGCTAGGTGTCACTTGGGAGCCTCCGACAAGATTGTGGAGTTGAACCAAGGAGTTTGTAAGGGCAAGGAGATCGCCTACTTCGTGAAGATCTACCGCTAGTGAGGCAAGTCCTTCGTGGGCGATGGCCATGGCGGGATAGACAAGGTTGCTTCTTCGTGGACCCTTCGTGGGTGGAGCCCTCCGTGGACTCGCGCAGCCGTTACCCTTCGTGGGTTGAAGTCTCCATCAACGTGGATGTACGATAGCACCATCTATCGGAACCACGCCAAAAACATCCGTGTCTCCAGTTGCATTTGAATCCTCAAATCCCTTACCTTTACATTCTTGCAAGTTGCATGCTTTACTTTCCGCTGCTCATATACTCTTTGCATGCTTGCTTGCTGTGTGTTGTGAATGTTAAACTTGTGCCCAAACTCCACTCAAACTTTAAAGAAACTTAAAAACTGCAACTTTGGTACTTAGTGTCTAATCACCCCCCTCTAGACACCTCTTCTCAAGGTCCTACAAAAACCTAGAGTACGTTTCGTCCCCGAACCGTTTTCTTTTTCTGTTTTAAAAAAAACCCAGATTTTTGACTAAACTTTGACTGGCTATAACTTTTAAAATACAAATCCAATTGATTTGATTCTTTTTCTGTTGTTTCTCAAATTTTGTCTAGTTTATTTTCATATTTATTTGAAAATTTTCCAAACAACTTTTTTTTGTACTATTTTGGGACTATGTGTTAATTCAAATTTTCGTAAAATAGGATTTTGAAGAAGAAGGCTGCTTTCAAAAAAATGCACCCCACTTGCATACTCTTGAAGGCAAGCATTCTGAACCCCGGTATAATATTTGTTGTGTGTCGTTCGATGCTAATACGACACCGCCTTGACATGAAGTGTTCGATATTTTATGTGGGCTATGATCATATTCATGAGTGCATAATAATGATTCCTTGCTGTTGGAATTTGATATGCTTCTGATAATAATCACCCTCGTATGCCTTTCATGCCTATCGGAAGGAATCCGGGAAAGTCTCTGTCTTGGGTAGACACGAGCTTGTCTCTAGTTCTTCGTCGAGACGGTTATGTCCGGTAAGGCATGGTGAGGTATGATGAGTGGTGATTTTGTCTGATTGGTGTGAAATATATTTCTTATGCTTATCATGCAGGAAATGCTTTAACCTCCTGAGTCGACCGTAGATCGAGTCTTGTTCCAGTAACCCTCATACTTGTTTCGTACTACCACTTGTCCCTGCCATAGGTAGGGTACGGTTCAGTAAGTTGTCAACCCCTTCCTAGCACACACCATACAGAGAGGCCATGGTGGAAGATACCGGCTGCATCCGGTAGACATACCACCTGGTCCGGGGGCATGGGTGTTTCTGGTTGGAGCCGAGGGGGTAGCTCCCCTAGTTTGCGTGCGTTATAAATTTTGTGATCCCATGCTAGTCAAGGTTGTAGCCTCCCCACTTTGAGTTTTGCTTAACGGGTGTCGTGGGTGATTCCAGACACTGGTAAGTTAGGCTGGTGTGTGCGGTCAGGTGTGTTTTCAATTAAAAGACCATAGACGGAATTAGTCCCGATGAACTAAAGGAACCCGTTACTCATGGGTAAAGAGTACATCCTTTGTAGAGATTATATCTATTCGAATAGCCGTGTCCATGGTTAAGGACTATAGTCTAGGATGGGTCAAGTGTCGGTCTTAGTGTCGGTCTTCGGAGGAAAAATTGCTAAACCAGAGCATGGATCATGACTTGTGACTCATGATGATTATGATTATTATTAATTATGGACTAACCATTTACATTATTTGAATTATTGAGTATCCCTGGGACGGTTCTACCTCCCGGATATTCACCGTGATTACTTTCTTATAAGCCCTTTATGTGGTGTCGCTCAGACGCCCGACTGTGGCATGCTTGTTATTTAAATTACTTATGAGCCCTTTATGTGGCGTCGCACAGACGCCCGACTGTGGCATGCTTGTTATTTCTTTTATTTATAAGCCCTTTATGTGGTGTCGCGCAAACGCCCGACTGAGGCATGCTTTATATTATTATCCTTTTGAGGCATCGCTTCAGACACCCGATCGGTGCATTCTATTTCTACTCCCTTATCGCATAATCATGTTGTATATGAATAACCTGCTTGCATGTATCATGGATTTTTATTTTGTGACCGACGTGGTGATCATAGAATATTCCAGAGCATGATTATCATTTGTTATATTATACCCGTGTTCATAATGTTTGCGAGTACATTCAAAGTACTCACTGGCTTATCCCTGGCTATTGTCTTGGCCAGATTTTTTGCATGGAGAGGAGCGTTGCGATGACAACCCCGGAACCTATGCAATGGTGATAGCAGCTTCGCGAAGATAGGAGTTATCCAGGTCAGCTGTTCCTGTGGGAAATGGAGTCCCATAGACGTTGATGGACGATAAACCTATTCCGCCATCAGCCGCTAGAAACCTTGTGTTGTACTCATAGGCCAGAATGGTCTTGTACTACCTATTATGTATTTTGCTTGGAATTTCTATATCAAGTTGGTGCCTCATCAGCTAACAGTAATCCTGGGGCTGGTGAGCACAAGGACCATTTTCTGGAAAATATATCCTGGAAATCCAGTCCTGACACCCATGATAGTAGATGCACATATGGACAACGTTCAAAAGTTCATCGGGAGATAACTGACCTTAACATTGGTCTGCAGAGCGGTGCTGGCATTGTAGGCCACCTGACTGACCTCGTGCATCACCTTCACCTGCCTCATACCAAGATTCACCTAGCGAAGAGCCTCCCTAGCAGCACTTGGTGAGTCATCTGGAGTTTGGTATGCAGCAAAAAGTGATGGCTCCAAGGCGGCCGAAGCAGCCATTGGGTCGGATGCATGGAGTTGCACTGAAGCAGCAGGAACCAGAGCAGTCGACCCCGATGGACGATCAGTCGTCAGCGGATCGGCAAATGTGATGTTGGGCCGAACCAGATCTCCGGATCGCTCGACCACCGCCTCAAGCACCGGCGTCAACTGAGGGGCTTGGACTTCAAAAGCCCTCTCCTGCTCGAGCCCTTGCCTCTCCTCCTCCTCTCCTTCAGAGGCACTTCTTCTTCTTCATCATCAGGGAGCACGACGATGTCTCATGGAGCTGCAGCAAAAAGAAAAACAACAGAGATTCAACTGACCGACAACTCAATCGACAAAATAAGTTTTGGTTGAGTAGACTTACCAGCTCAGCAGGTGGCCGCATCATCGGTTTCTTCATCTCTTGGAGCCTTGTCGACATCCATGTCAGTCGCGGCAGAAGTAGGGCTAGTAAGATACACGATCCATTCGTTCAGAACAGAAGAATCAGTCGGCGGAGATCAGCACAGGAAACATGCTCACCCCGAGGCAACAGAGACGTCCATCTTGATCCTCGGCAGAGTCTTCTGAGCCTTTGGTGGAGCAACCTTAGGCTTCTTGGCGACTTTCTCTGTTGGTTGCGGAGTCGACGTTCGGGCGCGCTTCTGCATTTGGGAGCTTAGAGCCACGTTCTTTTTGCACCCACCCGTTGGGTCGTGGTGTTGCTTGGATCGGCGTTCAGAGCGAGGCGGTGAGTCGACCGCCTCCTCGTCGTCTGACTCCTTGCTTTCCTCCTCGTCTTCCTTGTCCTAAGATTCCCATTCGCCGCTCTCCTCCGCACTGGCCTCTCCCTCCTGGCCTTGCTCCAGAACTTGTTCGCCATTGGGCATCGAATACATGTCAGTAAAAACCTACAAGATAAGAAGTCGAGTAAAAGTCAGCCGGACTCAAGAACAGTCGAAATGAGTATTCAAAAACAGTCGGAATGGAGGACACACCTTGTCAGGCTGATTGTCATCACTGAAGGGGACGACTCTCCTGGCTCCTCTGGGGTTGTCCTTGTTGCCTGTAATGCTCTTCAACCACATGACCACTGTCTTGGCCGGTACTTCTTCTGGGTGAACCCGAGCAGTGTCGTCTGCCCCAGAGTACATCCACATAGGATGGTCACGGGCCTGAAGAGGCTGGATGCATCGACTGAGGAATACTTCCAGCAGGTCCATGCTAGTGACACTCTGATTGATCAGTTGGACCACCCTCTGAACTAGCATGTTCGTCTCCACACTCTCAGCAGTAGTCACTTTCAGCGAGGAAGGAGTCTGAACACGGTCAAAGGTGAAGTGGGGAATTCCGGTTGACTGACCGGGAGTTGCGAGGTCCTGGCAGTAGAACCAGGTCGACTGCCAGCCCCTAACCGATTCAAGAAGATTCATGGAAGGAAAAGAGATCCTCTGCCTCTTCTGAATACCCAAACCCCCACACATATGAATGACATGTGTTTTCTCCACACTCGTGTTTGCTTTCTTCACCGACTAAGAACGGATGGTGAAAATATGCTTGAAAATACCCTAGTGCGGTCGACACCCCAGAAAGTTTTCGCACATAGACACGAATGCAGCAAGGTACGTGATGGTATTGGGAGAAAAGTGATGGAGTTGGGCACCGAAGAAGTTCAAAAAACCTCGGAAGAAGGGGTGCATAGGAAGTGAGAAGCCCTGGTCGACGTGGGTGGCGAGGAGTACACACTCACCTGGTCGAGGCTGCGGCTCCGTCTCCCTCTCAGGCAGCCTTGTTGCACCCTTGGTGATCAGCCCGGACTCCACCAGCTCGTCCAGATCTTCCTGTCAGAGCAAAGACTGGATCCAATCACCTTGGATCCAACCTGGCGGCAATGCCGAGCGCGACGACGACCCGCGATTCTACTTCTTGCCCTTCGCCGTCCCCGTCACCTTCTTCATGCATTCCAGCACCACTGTCTTGTCCTTCACCATGGAGGCGGAGCGGCGGCGTCAATAGCGGAGGATCCAAATGCGGTGGAGAAGCAGAGGAAGAAGGGGGGAAACAGACGCGCACAGTGCAGGCGCTTCGGCTCCGTCGCCTTATAAAGGGACGCTTCCGAGTGGCTGACGCGTGGGCCTAGGCGATCCTATCAAATCCCGCAATAGTCGCTCACGACGTACGTGGCAAAAAAGGTGGAGTGGAGATCGAGGCGCTCCCATTTATCCATCACGCTTACTTCGGCACGCACCGTCCCGCACGCTTCCCTGAAATTTCAAATCTCACGAAATCTGGGATACACTGCAATCAATCGTGCCAAAGATTCTGCGCCCTGAAACAACACTCAACATATGATGTAACAAATTCACTCGGCAACTTTCTAAATCGATCAAGGCGACTGAATTGAAGCTGAAGTTCCAACGTGAGTCTTCCATCCTGTGTAAAAACACTCATGAGGGGCAAGGCTTGAACCAAGATCAACTTCAACCTTCTTTCCACTCGAACCTTAATCCATTTGGGGGCTAATGATGAGGATACAGACCTAGGGTAGGGTCATAGGCCTGACCTATACGCCCTACCCAAGGTCACTACCCTAGAAGCAAAGAAATCCAAGAGACAACAAGGAGTACCCAAGGAAGGCGTCGACTGCAATTCACTCGACCAGCCATATCACTCGGGTATCCCTCTTACCTGAGGTCACTCAACCATACAAGGAACCACTCGACCTATTTAAGAACAGGAGTCACTCAGCACTGCAACGATCAGGCATTCACTCCGTAGTCTTTAAGGTCATTAATAACACTAATGGCTGGCGTTATCAGTAATGCCCCATCTTTATGTACATTGAACCCCTTGTAACGGAGGATGGCTGGGGTCCTGGCGCACTCTATATAAGCCACCCCCTCCTCTGGCACAAGGGTTCGCACCCCCTGTAACACCACATGCTTATAATCCAGTCGACCGCCTCCGGGCTCCGTGACGTAGGGCTTTTACTTCCACCGTGAAGGGCCTGAACTCGTAAATCTTGTGTGTACAACTCCACCATAGCTGAGATCTTGCCTCTCCATACCTACCCCCTTTCTACTGTCAGTCTTAGGACCACGGCACCGGGTCCCCTTCAGCGGAATCCACATCTTCATCGGCAAGATCGGCGAGCCGGGTCCTGAGCCGGACATTTGCACCGACATCATCAAGACGACTCAGCGTGCAAGACCCGCCCGAGCTTAGCCCGCCGTGAAACTTGCCTTCATGGGATTCATCCATGGAGCGGAATTTGATGAAGGATCTATGTATGGCGGTGATACGACCATCTATTCTGATGGTGAGTCGTCCACAGGCGAGACTACTTCATTGTATCAACTGCAAGATGGTGGGCTTGGGGGTTGTTCCGATGGCGACAGTATTTCGGACCCCTATGAGCCACCGAACAGGGTCGGGATCTTCATGGCTGGTACATAGCCTGGTCAGAGCTCTTCAACTACAGCAGCAATGATCTCCGGGTCAGCAGCGGTAACGGCGGCCGGGGCAGGAGGCCCTATGCGCCCACCGACTCAGGTTTTGACGGATTTAATGGATAAATTGATAGCTCCGTTGACAGCTGTCGGATTTCGGGTTCTGGCAGACCCTCTAGATTCAAACACTGGGGTGCGCGCGGAGATTTCGCCCTCTACCTACCTGCACCTCACCGCCTTGCTAGGATCTAAGCTATGAAAGGAACAACTCTAGAGACACATGGTTTATACTAGTTCGGGCCACCATTGTGGTGTAATACCCTACTCTAGTTTGTGGTGTGGTGGATTACCTCTTGGGCTGATGATGAACAATACAAGGAAGAACAGCCTCGCGAGGGTCTGTTCTTGGCTGGTGCGATGAACTGCTAGGGGGAGTTCAGTCGCTCTTTCTCTGCTGGTTTCTGGATGATGATCTCCCTCTGGTTCCAATCTCCTCTCCCTACCTTGTGGGTGGCTAGTCCTATTTATAGGCGAAGGCCCTGGGCCTCTTCCCAAATATTGAGCGGGAAGGGCGCCAACATTTGGTCATTTTAAAGGGGAACATCTAGTACACTTATCCTGACTAAGTTGGTCCTCGGCTACCAAAGGCTCTGGTGGTGACGCCGTCTTGGGCTCCACAATGACCTCCTTCCTGCCGTTGCGACGGTCTTGGTCTTGTTGCACTGAAACGGATGCCTTTGCTTGATGCTCTCTCCTGCGCTTGCTCCCTTTGCACCAAAGAGGAAAGGAGGACACTGCCTGGCGCCCGCCTAGCGCCCTTGGTCGTCATGGCTTGCGTCATGGGCACCTCGTGAGGTACCCCGCCTTGATCTCTCCGCCTCCTCACGAGCCAGCCTGACGAGGCCATGCCTGAGGAAGCCCCCTGTCGTCCTCCCCGCGAGGCTTGGCCCCTCGCGAGGGTCTTGAGCTCGTGTTGATGAAGATGGGCCGTGCTGGGCCGCCCCTTGAGCCACGCCGCAGGCCGCAGGCAGGCAAATCTGGGGACCCCGGTTCCCAGAATGCCGACAGTAGCCCCCGGGCCCAAGGCGTGCCCAGACTTGGCTGAGCAGAGAAGCAAAGGGGCAAGTGCGAAGCACCGCGGGCCCTAACAGCCTACGGCCTTGGGCGCCGCTTGGAAGTTGGTTGGTCGTGGGTGCCTTAGCAACTGCGTGAATCGTCAAAAGAGCGGCATCTGCCTAGGCTTTGCTTCCCTTGCTTCTTCCAGTCATTGCCCATATCCCCTTTCTTGCGCCCTTCCTTCCTGCCTCTGAAATCTTCAGATCTACTCCGACCGCGTGCCCTAGCAAGGCATGGCGCCTCGCCAGACCCCGGGCGGAGCTTGGTACTCACCCGCCTTGGACTCGCCAAATGTGTCGGAGACGAGCCTTGCCCGGGTGTGCCGGATGGTGGCGGCGCAAGGTATCGACGGGGCAGTGGTGTTCAAGGCCGGCTCCGCCCTTCCTGAGGGCCAAGGGAGCACCTTCTATCCGCTCTTCGTAAGCGCCATTGCTGCCTGTCTGGTGCCTCCTTTTTCTGAGTTTTTCTTCTCTGTCCTCCGCCATTACAACCTGCAAGCTCTGCACCTCCACCCCAACTCTGTTCTTCTTCTGGCGATCTTCGCCTACTATTGTGAGGCTCACGTCGGAGTGCAGCCCTCAGCGGCCTTGCTGCACCACTACTTCTCCCTCTGGACCTCATGTGGCCCCATCTCCGCGTGCGCGAGCTTTGTCGCGTATGGCGGCTCCAACGTCATCTCGAAGCCCGGGAAGAGGATTGAGGGCTTCAGGAGCAAGTGGGTCATGGTGGATGCTGTGCGCATCCACCCTCGGCTGATTCTGCCCACGGAGCACCCCACGAGCTCCGATGATTGGTCTCGCGCGGAACTCGTGGACCCCCGCGCGAAGCCGATGCTGGAGAAGATGGATGCGGATCTGAGGCCGGGCAACATGGCAGCGACGAAGCTGACCAGTGCGTCGCTCCTGAGGGATTTCCTGGAGCACCAGGTGGCCCCGCTTCGTAAGTACTCGCTTCCACTGTGGAGGCCCCGCCTGAGCCCCGTAGTCATGGCCGACGAAGATCTGGCCGCGGTCCTCCAATCTTTGGTCGGAGGAGACGCGGCGAGGCTGGAGGGCGCCCCTGTACCCCTGTTCCTTCAAGATGATTGGGAGCAGGCGGTGGACTCCATGCCCGTCTTCAATGGGGACAGGCCCCGTGCCCACGGAGGTTCCCGAGGACCCGGCGGCCCTGGCGACGGTGAACGTGTCCTCCGGCGACTCCAGCGAAGAGGAGGAAGAAGAGGAGCGGGAAGGAGGGCCTGACTCCAAGGCTACCGATGGGGAGTCGAGAGCGCCCCTCCCCCGGCGCAGGTCCCGCGCTCTCCGCCTCTTGCCGAGCGACGATGAGGATGGCAACGAGCGAGGCGGCGAGAGCTTGCCCCCGATCCGGAAGAAGGACAGGACTGGGCTGGTCCCCCGTGGGACTGCCCCGGCTCCGAGGCGATCCGCAGACACGCCTCCTGCTCCCAAGCCTCTCGAGGCTGATCCCTGCAGCCGGCTCTCGGGCTTCAAGTATGGCCAGAGGTTGCTCGAGCTCGCGAGTGATGACCAGTAAGTGCTTGATTCTTGTTTTATTCCCTGTTTTTTCGCTGAGGCTTGACGTCTATATCTCTTGGCTAGGCTGGCGCCTGCGGTGAAGAAGCTGAAGGGGGCTCCTGAGGTTCCGTCTGGGGCAGCGCCTCTACCCGCAAAAGGAGGTGACTGCAAGGCACGGGCCTCTCCTGCCCGGTCGTCCTCGCGAGGCCTGGTGGAGCTGGCTGGGGCGAGCTCAGCCCCCATGGCCCAAGCAACTCCTGAGGCATCCTTGCCTAATGCCACCGCCACAGTTGTTGGGGCACAGCAGGTCCCGCCTCAGGATACTGTGGCTACACTGCCGTCCTCTCCTCCTACTCCACCAACTGCTGTCTCTCCGACTCCTCCCACGGTTCTGGTTCGCGCTACTGCTGTACTGGACCGGCTGCGGCAAGGTCTTCTGGGCGCCAACCCTCGCTTGGTGGCCGGGCGCTTGGAGCTGGCTTCTGGCTGGATTCGCTCTGACGCTTCGATTCGAGCGGCGCTGGTTCAGGCCTTGACGGCTTGCGACGAGGAGAAGCAGGCCATCCTTGGGGCGAAGGCTGCTCGCGACGCCGCCTTGGGGGAGGCGGCCGATGCCCAAGGTCGCTGCAAGGCGCTGGAGAGCAAGCCGCAAGGCCTGCGGGACCAGCTTGCCAAGGAGGTCCGCATTCGCCAAGAGAAGGAGGAAGACATGAAGGCTCGCGAGGCGGCCGTCAAGGACCGAGACGCCAAGCTTAACAAGCACCGCGACCGCTTGGGCGCACTGGAGCACTAGTTGGGGGCGAGGAAGGTCGAGCTGGACGGCAAGGCATGGGTCCTCGCCGAGGACCGTGAGGCCTTCACGGAGATGGGGGTGAAGGCTCGCACCTTGCTAAGGTCGCTTTATGACAGCGGCCTGGAAAGCCCGCTGGCCGGTGCCGAGGACGGCCCCGCCAAGCTGCTCCCCTTCCTGATCTGTGCTCTTGAAGATGTCACCCTTGGCCTTGGCCCTACGGCTAAGGCCAAGGCACGTGTCCTGTCTTCTGCAGCGCTGACGCGGGTCCTTACCCACGTCTATCTTCGCGATCCCAACGTCGACCTCAACAGCCTGCTGGAGCCAGCGAGTGGCGAGCTTGCCTCTGCCGCTGCTGAGGCCATGAAGGGTCGTGCGGAGGCTCTGCTGGCGAAGTTCCGTGCCTTCAGCACCAAGCCGAAGCGAGGCGCTGCCGGCCCTGTGGCTTCACAAGGTGAACCCGCTCCGTGCAGCTCCGCCGCCAACAAATGACTCCGTTGTGGCTCCTATTCTGCTTTCATCTCCTGCAACATGAATCATGCCTCGGGGAGGCGTTTAAACTTGTGTTTGGTGTTGTGATAATAGTTATGGACTGTAATATTTGCTTTTGAATTCCTTGAGATTTGCGCTTTTCCTTCCTACTTGCTTATGTTCTACGTCGGCAGAGCCCGGCCCCGCGCATACCTCAGCCGCCGTTAGCCCCGACCGGAAACCAAGACGGGACCAAGGAGTGAGGGGCTACGTGACAAGTTAGGCTCCTGAGTCGCGATGCTCAGGAGTCCCCCTTGGCGCACGAACAACAAGTAGGGAGGTGAGATGTGTGGGTGAATCTACCATTCTACGTTTGCAGAGCCCGGCCCCACGCATACCTCAACCGCCATTAGCCTTTCGGAACTAAGGAGTGAGGGGCTACATGACCAGTTAGGCTCCTGAGTCACGATGCTCAGGAGTCCCCCTTGACGCTCAAACGGCCTTCGTACCTTGTCTTCGCTCGGGTAGGGACGTGCGACGAACCAGGCCCGAGGGGCCTGGCTGGGTGGCGTGCGTCTGGGCGTGACCCAGGCGCAACCCCCGTGCCCAGCCCCCTCGCGTGGCACTCCCGAGGGGAGGCGTTGCGATGAGGCCAGACACTAAGCTCTGGGCTCCCTGAGGTTGATGCGGCCGGGGGCCA
This sequence comes from Triticum aestivum, assembly GCF_018294505.1. Taxonomy (NCBI): domain Eukaryota; kingdom Viridiplantae; phylum Streptophyta; class Magnoliopsida; order Poales; family Poaceae; genus Triticum; species Triticum aestivum. The sequence continues at coordinate 94,472,292 of NC_057804.1, forward strand.
CCCTCAGTTGTTTATCACCAGCGCAGAGCATAGCGCTTCCGTATGTGTATGGGCATAGCCGCTCCTCGGTAGTGTCTTCAGCCAGCACGGAGCATGGTGTTTCCACTGGTGCGTGGGAGGGGGCTCCCCTCCGGGAGGAGCCCCCGGGGCGTGTACAACCCCGCCCTGACACGTGGCTGGCACGGTAGGGCCTGACGAGGTGTATCTAGGCACCCGTGAGCCAGCGCGGGACTCACGGGGCCCTACCTCAAGGCGGGTTGCGCCTGGCACTGGGCCTTAACTTGTGATGTGTTCCTGCAAGTTTGGTTAGATGCCGACGCTCTACGTCCTCGGGTCCTGACCCTCGAGCGGGTCTCAGCCGTCGCTGGTATGCCAGGTCGCGATGCCGTGGACAAAACCAGAGGGTGAGGGATGGAGAGCCAGTAGGAGCCCATGAGTCGCGATGCTCAGGTACCCCCCCTTTAACGTGCAAGCGGCCGACATGAAGGAAGAAGAGGTGCCATGGACAGGCATCAAATAACAAGCATGATGGGTCGAACGCATGGCCCGAAAATAAATGCAAGAGGGGTACATGCCGCTGGGTCTGGCCCGAGCGACTTGGGGATGATGCAGCCCGAGGGGCGCCCCCAACAAAGTAAGCTAGGAACATAAAGTAAAAAGGGGATACATGCCGCAGGGACAGACCCATGTGGCCTGGGAATAATGCAGCCCTGGGGGTGCTCCCAGTTGGAAATGAAACTTGAAGGATGTCACCTGATAGCGTTGAAGGCGAAGGGGTGTTGAAGTAGCAGATGTCGTGGGCTGCGGAAGCCGATCTTCACGAGCCCCCAGGCCCAGGAGGCTCGGAAGGTTCCCGAGGCGCTGGTGGATCCTCATGGACCATCTCCATCTCCGCCAGGACTGTGGAACGCCTGGCCTCCTGAGCCTCCAGGATGCTCCTCACGAGGTGCTGGTACGTGGCGGCCGCGTTCGGCAAGCCGTAGGGCATGAGAACGTAGCTATGGGGTGGGCCTTCGTAGCGCCTCGCGTGTGAGGGCCAGAAGCGCTCCTGAGAGGCGGCTCGGTTGAGCCTTGGGATGTCGATACAGACGCGCAACCCACCATCCTCGCCTGGATGGGGAGCTGCGGCGGGTAAGCGGCGGCTGCCACTCATGACTCTTGACTCCTGCAACTCCTGCGTGATCGACTGACGAACTCCTGAGGGTTTGGCCCTCCTTGCCTTGCTCCTTCCTAAGGGAAACGTGCTTTGAAGCATGCCTCCAAGTGGTGCCCAAGCGCCTCCCTTGTGACCTTAGCAAGGTCAGTGACCCTCCAGGAGGGAGCCCCCGAGCCTTGCTTGAGGAGGGCGCCGGGCGTGCCTTCCTATGCGACAGAAGGAGGTGCCCCCTGAGCAGGCGCAGACCCTGAGGGGCCTGCCTCCTGAGGGGTCGGGCCTAGCGATGTCTTCTTCTTCTTGGGAGCGGTCTCAGGGAGCCTCCCGCTCTCGCGATCTGGGTCTTCAAGTGATGCGGCCTGAAAAGCTCGCTCCAGGGAGCACACTACGTCTCTTTCTTCACAAGGCACCGTGATGACTCCGCTGCTTCCTGGCATCTTGAGGACGTTGTAGCCGTGATGAGTCACGGCCATGAACTTGGCGAGAGCTGGGTACCCGAGGATGGCGTTGTATGGCAGGCGAATGTGGGCGACGTCGAAGTCGATGAGCTCAGTGCGGTAGTTGTTGCGCGCCCCGAAGGTGACAGGGAGGCGGACCTGCCCAATCAGAACTGTGGAGCCATCGGTGACTCCGGAGAAAGGCTTGGTTGGCCGAAGCTGATCATAAGGCACTTGGAGATTGCTGAATGTCTCTACGAACAGGACGTTGAGCCCTGCCCCGCCGTCGATGAGGGTCCTGGTGACTTGCACGTTGCTGATGATTGGGGAGCAAAGCATCGGGAGGACTCCGGCTGTGGCCGCGCACTTGAGCTGATCCGCTGAGCTAAATGTGATGGCGCACGCCGACCACCTGAGGGGGTGCGTGGCTTCGAGCTTGGGGAGGACTGCATTCTCTTCGCAGGCGAACTGCTTGAAGATGCATTGAGAGGCTGGGGCTTGAGCTCCACCCAAGATGCAGGCGATCGCGCGCGGCTCCTGGAAGCCCCCAGCCCCCTCGTCTTGATGATGGTCCTCGTTTCTCCTTGGCTGCGGCGGCAGTGGAGGGAGGCCTGCGTTTCCTTGCGGACGATCCTCGCGAGGCTGATCCCTCCAGTCTCCCTCGCGAGGCTGATCCTGCAGCGATCCTCACGAGGTCAGTTGCGCCACCCTTGGCGAGGGCCGCGGTCTTCCCAGCGTCCTGTGTTCCTTCCTCCTCCTCGGCCGTTGCCTCAATCGTTGCGGTCGGGGCGTCGGCCGATCCTCCCTTCTCGCACGGCTCGGAGCTCTTGACATTCGTTGGTGTTGTGGGTGTGGACGTCGTGGTACACATAGTACTGGCTGCCCTTGAAAGACTCGGGCTGATCTCTGCCCCGCTTGGTGTCTGGTTCTGCCGCGAGCATGGCGGCCCCCTTGCGCTTCACGTCCTTGGCCTTGGATTTCTTCTCTTCTGGTTCTGCGGCTGGCAGCTCGATGAGGGAAAGGCGCCCTTCCTCAGCCCTGGTGCACTTGGTCGCCAAGTTGAACAGCTCCAAGGAAGTGCACAGATCTTCATGCATCGCCAGCTCCTCCTTCATCTTGACGTCGCGCACACCATCGGAGAAGGCTGAGATGATGGCCTCCTCGGTCACCTTGGGAATCTTGAGGCGTGCGTTGTTGAAGCGCTGGATGTACTTCTGCAGGGTCTCCCCTGGTTCCTGCTTGATGCGGTGCATGTCGCTCACGGCAGGTGGCCGGTCGTGAGTACCTTGGAAGTTGGCGATGAAACGGGTGCGCATCTCGTCCCAGGAGGAGATCATGCCAGGAGCCAGGTTCAGGAGCCAGGTGCGGGCCCCGTCCTTGAGTGTCATGGGAAACCAGTTCGCCATGACCTTCTCTTCCCCGTTGGCGGCTTCGATGCCCAGCTCATGGAGCTGGAGGAACTCCGCAGGGTCGGCCGTGCCGTCGTAGCAAGGAGGCAGGTCTGGCTTGAACTTGCCGGGCCATGTGACGCTGCGCAGCTCGGTGGTGAAGGCGCGGCAGCCTGCTGTGGCCACGGGAGGCCTTTGGTGACGAAGAGCTTGGTCTTGCGGGTCCCCATGTGTTGCAGCTGGGAGCAGCGCGGGGTCTTAGCGTGCTGGAACAGGAGCGTGGTCGCGACGGGCCGGAGCAGGGAGCACTCGGGCAGCTTCTTGGGGACGAGGGACCTCTTGGCAACTCTGCTCTCGCTGCGCAGGCGCCGGACGGAGTGGATTCCGCCCAGGGGCCACGCGCCTTGGGGCCAGGGCGCCTTCTTGAGGGGGAGGCGGCTGAGGTGCCCCCGGAGCTTCATTGCTCGCGCAGGGCGGGGCGCGGTGCAACGAGATGGACGGTGCAGGGGAGCCCCCTGCGGCACGGACGAGCTCGGCGACGCGGTCGAGCCACTCTTTGTAGACATCGTCGACTGGGCGGTAGCGCAGGAGCTCGTTTGCCGCGATGAGCGCAGCTCGAGCCTCCATGGTCGTGCGGAGTGCGCGGGACGAAGAACCAGCTGGGGTGAGTGAGGGAGTAGCAGTGCGCCCGTCTCGCCTCCCTGACGGATGCTGGGACGATGCTTGCTGCTCGTTCCCCGCTGGGCTGGCGGCATCGTTGATGGCAGGCGACGGGGAACGGCGTGGGTGGCCGCCGACGGGGGCCATCTGGGCGACGCAGGAAGCGAGAGCGGCTCGACGCTCGGCACGGGCCCGACGAGCGTCCGACATGGATGCGATGGTCGGAGAAGAACAGGGAGGCGGGAGACGAATTCTGGCACACCCCTACCTGGTGCGCCAAATGTCGGATTTCAGGTTCCGGCAGACCCTCTAGATTCGAACACTAGGGTGCGCGCGGAGATTTCGCTCTCTACCTACCTGCACCTCACCGCCTCGCTAGGATCTAAGCTATGAAAGGAACAACACAAGAGACACATGGTTTATACTAGTTCGGGCCACCATTGTGGTGTAATACCCTACTCTAGTTTGTGGTGTGGTGGATTGCCTCTTGGGCTGATGATGAACAATACAAGGAAGAACAGCCTAGCGAGGGTCTGTTCTTGGCTGGTGCGATGAACTTCTAGGGGGAGTTCAGTCGCTCTTTCTCTGCTAGTTTCTGGATGATGATCTCCCTCTAGTTCCAATCGCCTCTCCCTACCTTGTGGGTGGCTAGTCCTATTTATAGGCGAAGGCCCTGGGCCTCTTCCCAAATATTGAGCGGGAAGGGCGCCAACAATTGGCCATTTTGAAGGGGAACATCTAGTACACTTATCCCGACTAAAGTTGGTCCTCGCCTGCCATAGGCTCTGGTGGTGACGCCGGCTTGGGCTCCACAATGACCTCCTTCGTGCCATTGCGACGGTCTTGGTCTTGTTGCACCAAAACGGATGCCTTTTCTTGATGCTCTCGCCTGCGCTTGCTCCCTTTGCACCAAAGAGGAAAGGAGGACACTGTGCGGGCTGGCGCCCGCCTGGCGCCCTTGGTCGTCATGGCTTGCATCATGGGCACCTCGTGAGGTACCCCGCCTTGATCTCTCCACCTCCTCTCGAGCCAGCCTGACGAGGCCGTGCCTGAGGAAGCCTCCTGTCGTCCTCCCCGCGAGGCTTGGCCCCTCACGAGGGTCTTGAGCTCGTGCTGATGAAGATGGGCCGTGCTGGGCTGCCCCTTGAGCCACGCTGCAGGCCGCAGGCAGGCAAGTCTGGGGACCCCCGTTCCCAGAACGCCGACAACAGTAAAGGTCAACCCGGTGAATCAAGCTCAGCATAATGTGGATATTGCAAAGTTATGTGATGAGCGCTAGACAAGGAAGACATGGCGGCAGAGGACGTCAGGATAGCCACAGAGCGGGATGCCCTAGATGCTCGGGCCCAGCGGATTCAGTCAGAGGCTTTTTCCGGCTTACGATGGATCAAAACGCTTCAAATGAAATCATGAGGAGGAGGCACAAGTCTCGTCTACCTCTGGTTTATGAGGCGAGAAACCTCTTTTGCGCGCCTGGAGCGGGGACCAGTAACCCGCCGCAGACAAACCGGGTTGCAGCACCTGGGGCCGGAACGCCGGTTCAGCCACGCATGATGGAGCCACCTCGTTTGAATAATACTCCACCTCAGCATGTGCCAACACCACCGGGTCATTATTCCAACCCTTCGGATAACATGATCTCTGCGGCGCCACGACTAGCGGCTCTCTGAGTAGATGGCGACTCTCTAGCGGCAGTTGAAACACGAAGGGCTAGGGAGCTTCTTCAAACTGCATTGGTGCAGCAGGATGCATACTCTTACAGTCGGGATAGGATTCATTCCACCCCTCGCCCCAAGCCAGAGTTATAGCAGACACATGGACTCGCCGGCCATTTCAAGCAATGAACAGCGCCGTAATCAGCCACGTGGGCATGACCTGACGTGTGATGGGGCTCATGAGTTGGTCGACCAGGACAGAGTGCGTCAGAAGGCTGAGTAGTCGGCTCAGCGGGCGGCTCACCAGCCCCTTCTGGTTTATCCAACGGCTTCACTGGAGGCAGGCGTGACCTCTAGAACTACAGGTGTACCCTGTTTGGTGTCGGCTTTGCATAACGAGCGTTTGCCCAAGGATTTCAAAGGACCTCATAAGGTGCCTAACTACACAGCCGACTTACACCCCTGAGGCGTGGATTGAGAGTTATGAGATGGCCATGGAACTGTTGGAGGTTAGCGATGCCGCATGTGTTAAATACTTCACCATGATGCTGGATGGGACGGCCCGTACTTGGTTAAAAGAGCTGCCTACCAACTCCATTGAGTCATGGGGTGAACTGAAGGCCCGGTTTATCCAGAACTTTAAAGATACATGCAAACAGCCCATATCGATTGTGGATTTATCTGCTTGCGCCCAAGAGGAGGGTGAATCAACGACCCATTGGGTGTGCTGGGTCAAGGCTATTATACAGTCATCTGATAACATCAATGCCGGCTCTGCAGTCCTAATGTTGGAGAAAAATTGCCATTTTTTGCCTCTTAAGCAGAAAGTGGGGTGGCTCAAGGGCGATTGCAATGATATGGGTGAAGGAAATATGCCCTAGAGGCAATAATAAAGTTATTATTTATATTTCATGATAAATGTTTATTATTCATGTTAGAATTGTATTAACCGGAAACATAATACATGTGTGAATACATAGACAAACATAGTGTCACTAGTATGCCTCTACTAGACTAGCTCGTTGATCAAAGATGGTTAAGGTTTCGTAACCATAGACATGAGTTGTCATTTGATAAACGGGATCACATCATTGGGAGAATGAAGTGGTTGACTTGACCCATTCCGTTAGCTTAGTACTTGATCGTTTTAGTTTACTTCTATTGCTTTCTTCATGACATATACATGTTCCTATGATTATGAGATTCTGAAACTCCCGATTACCGGATGAACAATTTGTGTGCTACCAAACATCACAACGTAACTGGGTGATTATAAAGGTGCTCTACAGGTGTCTCCGATGGTACTTGTTGAGTTGGCACAGATCGAGATTAGGATTTTTCACTCCGATTGTCGGAGAGGTATCTCTGGGCCCTCTCGGTAATGCACATCACTATAAGCCTTGCAAGCAATGTGACTAATGGGTTAGTTGTAGGATGATGCATTATGAAATGAGTAAAGAGACTTGCCGGTAACGAGATTGAGCTAGGTATTGAGATACCGACAACCGAATCTTGGGCAAGTAACATACCGATGACAAAGGGAACAACGTATGTTGTTATGCGGTTTGACCGATAAAGATCTTCGTAGAATATGTAGGATCCAATATGAGCATCCAGGTTCCGCTACTGGTTATTGACCGGAGACGTGTCTCGGTCATGTCCACATAGTTCTCAAACCCGTAGGATCCGCACGCTTAACATTCGGTGACAATCGGTATTATGAGTTTATGTGTTTTGATGTATTGAAATTAGTTCGGAGTCCCGGATATGATCACAGACATGACGAGGAGTCTCGAAATGTTCGAGACATAAAGATCGGTATATGGATGACTATATTTGGACTTCGGAAGTGTTCTGGGCAAGTTCAGACATATACCGGAGTACCGGGGGGGGGGGTTACCGGAACCCCCCGGGGAGTGTAATGGGCCTATTGGGCCTTAGTGGAGAAGAGGAGGGGTGGCCAAGGCTGGGCCGCGCGCCCCTCCCCCTCCAGTCTGAATTGGACAAGGAGGGGGGGGTGCCCCCTCTCTCCTCCTTCCCCCTTCTCCTACTCCTACTAGGAAAGGAGGAGTCCTACTTCCGGTGGGAGTAGGACTCCCCCCTTGGCGCGCCCTCCTCCTGGACAGCCGCCTCCCCCCTAGATCCTTTATATATGGGGGCGGGGGGGGGGAGGGCACCCCAAGACACACAAGTTGATCATTGATCTTTAGCCGTGTGTGGTGCCCCCCTCCACCATAATCCACCTTGGTCATATCGTAGCGGTGCTTAGGCGAAGCCCTGCATCGGTAGCTTCATCAACACCGTCATCACGCCGTCATGCGGACGGAACTCTCCCTCGAAGCTCTACTAGATCGTGAGTTCGTGGGACGTCACCGAGATGAACATGTGCAGATCGCGGAGGTGCCGTACGTTCGGTACTAGGATTGGTCGATCGTGAAGTCGTACGACTACATCAACCGCGTTGTCATAACACTTCCGCCTATGGTCTACGAGGGTACGTGGATGACACTCTCCCCTATCTTTGCTATGCATCATCATGATCTTGCGTGTGCGTAGGATTTTTTTTGAAATTACTACGTTCCCCAACAATGGGGCAGCTGATGGCAGCTCTAATTAAATATGGCGACTCTGATGGTACCAAGGACCCCGAGCCTGATGATGAAAAGATGGGAAAGGGAAAGAAGAGTGGCAACGGTAAGGGTCCGCAGCATAACTCGGTGAGTCAGGGGGGCAACAGCAAGTGCAAGGCTGATGGTAACTCGGATTTTGTAGCTAATACCAATACGCGGAACAATGGTCAGCGTTGTAAGGGGAGGCTGCTTCCTCAGACAGGTGGATCAGGTCCCACTCTTGAGCAGTTGCTGAATGAGACCTGCCCAAAGCATGGTACAAAGGAGAGGCCATCCACTCACCTTTGGAAAGATTGTACAATCATGAGGGCTTTCAAAAATTCTTATTTATTCCACAACAACCATGGGCCGGGCCACGGCTCAGGTTCTGGTGGCGGCGGTTTTCATGGCCCGGGTTATGGTGGTGGCGGTTCTAATTCCGGCTTCTAGGGTCACCAACAACATCAAGGTAATGAGGGTGGTTACAATCAAGGTAATCAGGATAATTACAATCAACAATCCAATCAAGGGGGTCAGCAGCAGTATGGATACCAAAGTCACCCAAAGCAGTTGAATAGAGGGCAGTACCACGTCTTCACCACAAGTCTATGCAAGCGGGACCAGAAGCTTCATAAGAGGGCTGTGAACGCCGTTGATCCCGCAGTTCCCCATTACTTGTGATGGTCTGAGCAACCCATTATGTGGAGTCGAGCGGATCACCCGCCCCGGGTCGATAACACGGGTCACTTGGCTTTGGTGGTGGTGCCTCCAGTTGGTGGATACAAGTTCACTAAGGTACTCATGGATGGAGGTAGCAGCATTAATATCCTTTATTATGATACGTTCCGTCGCATGGGGTTAACCGATAAAATTCTTAAGCCGTCCAATACTGTTTTCCATGGAGTGGTGCCTGGTAAGTCGGCGTACCCTATATGCAAGATTGAGCTGGAGGTGGCCTTTGGAGATGAGCATGATTCCAGGGCCGAGAAGTAAACCTTTGAAGTGGTCATGATCAGAAGCCCGTACCACGTTCTGTTTGGACGGTCGGCTTATGCTAAGTTCATGGCACGACCTTGTTATGTTTATTTGCAGCTCAAGATGTCGGGTTACAAGGGAACCATCACGATGCATGGAAGCAGGAAAATAGCTTTGGAGTGTGAAGAAGGTGATGCTGCTTATGCTGAGTCTGTCTGTGCAACAAATGAGTTGAAGTTTTATAAAGACAATGTTGATCCGGCGGATATGACGTCTTTGAAAAAGCCAACTATAGAGCATCATCCGGTGTTGAAGTTTAAGTCGGCCGATGACACTAAGCTAGTTGACTTTGTTCCTGGTGATTCATCCAAACAGTTCAGTATCAGTGCTAACTTGGACCCAAAATAGGAAAGCGCGCTCATCGAGTTCATCTGTGAGAATCAGGACATCTTTGCATGGAAACCTTCTGACATGCCGGGTGTACCGAGGGAACTCGCTGATCACACTCTAAATATTGATCCGAATTTTAAGCCAGTCAAGCAATTCCTTCGTCGTTTCATGAGGAAAGGCGTAAGGACATTGGTGAAGAAGTGGCCCGGCTCTTGGTGGTTGGGTTCGTTGTTGAAGTCTTTCATCCTGAGTGGTTGGCTAATCCGGTGCTGGTGCTTAAGAAGAATGGCACTTGGCGTATGTGTGTGGATTACACGGACTTAAACAAGGCTTGTCTGGCTGATCCTTTTGCTCTCCCTCATATTGATCAAATCACTGATGCTACGGTGGGTTGTGAGCGTTTGAGTTTTTTGGATGCTTACTGTGGTTATCATCAGATCAAGATGGCAGTTAAGGACCAGGAGAAGACAACCTTTATTACTCCCTTGGGAGCCTTCTGCTATGTGTCTATGCCTTTTGGGTTCAAGAGTGCCCAGGCGACTTACCAGCGATGTGTGCAGAATTGTCTTCACAGTCAGATTGGGCGCAATGTTCATGCTTATGTGGATGATATTGTGGTGAAATCCAGAGAGAAGGAAACTTTAATAGATGATTTGAAGGAAACCTTCGACAATCTCCGGGTCTACAAGATGATGCTTAACCCGGCCAAGTGCGTTTTTGGTGTGCCAGCAGGCAAGCTTTTGGGTTTTCTGGTTTCTAACAGAGGCATTGAGGCTAACCCGGAGAAGATCAAGGCCATTACCTCCCTGGCAAAGCCGGCGTGTATCAATGATGTTCAATGTCTGGCGGGTGCTGCCCTAAGCCGGTTCATAAGCCGGTTGGGTGAGAAGGCCATACCACTATACCAGATGATGAAGAAAACAGATAACTTCATTTGGAGTGATGCTACTAATGATGCGTTTGAAGCTTTGAAGAAACAGCTAGCTGAGCCGCCAGTCCTTGCTGCTCCTATTGATAAGGAGCCATTGTTGTTATATGTGGCTGCTAACACCCGGGCTGTCAGCGTAGCTGTTGTGGTGGAACGAAAGGAAGCAGGCAAGGAATATCTGGTTCAGTGGTCGGTTTACTATATCACTCAAGTGCTTATTGAGTCCAAGCAGAGATATCCACACTGACAGAAGCTCGTTTATGGGGTGTTCATGGCCAGCCGGAAGCTTAAGCAATATTTTCTAGGTCATCCCATCACTGTGGTCAGTTTTGCTCCCTTAGGGGATATTATTCAAAACAGAGAAGCCACAGGGCGGGTGGCTGTCGGTGTCAAAACCGGCGGATCTTGGGTAGGGGGCCCCGAACTGTGCGTCTAAGGCTAATGGTAACAGGAGGCGGGGGACACAATGTTTACCCAGGTTCGGGCCCTCTCTATGGAGGTAATACCCTACTTCCCGCTTGATTGATCTTGATGATATGAGTATTACAAGAGTTGATCTACCACGAGATCATAGAGGCTAAACCCTAGAAGCTAGCATATGATTATGATTGTTGTTGTCGTACGGACTAAACCCTATAGTTTATATAGACACCGGAGAGGGTAGGGTTACACGGAGTCGGTTACAGAGAAGGAGATTTACATATCCGAATTGCCAAGCTTGCCTTCCATGCAAAGGAGAGTCCCACCCAGACACGGGACGAAGTCTTCAATCTGGTATCTTCATAGTCCAACAGTCCGGCAAAAGTACATAGTCCGGCTGTCCGAGGACCCCCTAATCCAGGACTCCTTCAGTAGCCCCTGAACCAAGCTTCAATGATGATGAGTCCGGTGCGCAGATTGTCTTCAGCATTGCAAGGTGGGTTCCTTCTCCGAATACTCCATAGAAGATTTAGAACAGAAGGATTGTGTCCGGCTTTGCAAAACAAATTCCACATACCACTGTAGAGAGTACAATATTCCACAAATCTAATCTGCTGACAATTTTTTCATAGCGTGACATCACGCCGCGGCTCAGTTATTATACGAACCGTTTTTCCCAGCCTACTACTGCACGTATCATAAGGTGGTTTTATTGGCACGTCTTGTCGAAGCAGAGATCGTGTTCCCCTTATCACGGGATCCTCATCAATACGGGTGTGGATAACCTAATCGTGTCGTTAGTATGACTCCTGGTTTTAGGCTAGTTCCAAACGGCCACGCGGAGGACGCTTGATATTCACCCTCTTTATAAAGAGGTCCAGACCTGTTATTTTCTTTCCACGCCCAATCCCTCCCTTCCCCTACCTCGAGTTCCAACACCCAAGGTCCAGGTTAAGCGCTTCGGATCTTCAACCATGTCCGAATCCAACCTTCAAGGCCGGTGGATGGCCTCTTCTGTTGCAGAGGAGGACATCAAGAAGCTTAGGGAGGCTAGGTATCTGACCGCCGAAATCCCCCACAAGCTACCTGCTCAAGGGCCCGAACCCAACGAGAGTGTTGTATTCGTTTCCCACTTCCTCCGAGGGCTAGGATTTAGTCTCGATCCCTTTGTAAGAGGGCTCATGTTCTATTACGGGCTAGATTTCCATGATCTAGCTCTAGATTCCATCCTTCACATCTCGTCGTTTATCGTCGTGTGTGAAGCCTTCCTCCGCATTACCCCACACTTGGGCTTATGGCTCAAAACCTTCAATGTGAAGCCGAAGATGATCGACGGGCGATACGCGGAGTGCGGAGGCGCTATAATAAGCAAAGGTGCCGATGCCCTATGGCCAAAGGGCTCCTTCCCAGAGGTGTCCGACTTATGGCAACGGGAGTGATTTTACATCACAGCACCCCGAGGTACAAAGCGGGCGGCCGCCCTAGCCTTCCGCTCGGGCCCTCCGCCCCAACTAGCGTCATGGGTCAACAAAGGGCTGGACTGGGGGCCGGTTAATGACGTGCTGACATTGCAAAGCCGCATCCGAGATCTCCTCAAGAGGGATGTCAGTCTCGTCAAAGTAATTTAGGTAATGCTAGTTCGTGGGGTCCTGCCATGCCAATGTCGATCTCTCCATATGTGGGAGTTCAACCCGGAAGGACCGCGAACTATTCAACACTTCTTCGGCGTGACGCTCAAAGGGATGTATCGGTTATTCTTCGGATCACGAATAAAGTATCCGGACACCACTGAGGATGCGGGTTTGAACTGAAACCGTCCAGGTACCCAAGTAAGTAACTCCGTGACCGAACATGCTGTTATTATATTTGTCACAAGATCCTTTTGAAAAATTTCCCTCGGCCAGGACTGGATAAGAAAGGCGGAGAGGATCAGGTGTTCGGCCCCTCTTCCTGAAGGCACGCCGGATCCTGTACTAACCAGGATGCTGGCTTGCGCACCCTATCAAGTGCCATCAGGAGAAGATGAGGGGAGGAATAGAGAAGCCGAAAGCGAGCTTCATACGTTACACATCCAAACCGAGGGAATTAGTGCCTCCGCGAAGGAGGGTGATTGGGGAGGTGAATCTAAAATCCCCTCTCCCCACGGGAAGAAGAGGGCCGCCCCTGAAGACTTGGAAACAAAGGTTTCCAAATGAGGGAAGAAACCTTCACCAGGGGGCCCTGCCCCAGAGGGCATCCTTACTGCATAGCACCCACAAGGGGGTCAGTCGTCAGCCGAGCTGTATGTGAATAAAGGTACATAGGTAAATATGCCCTACTCTTTTTCTGAGAATAACAACCGAGACATATGTTTTGTAGTCCGACTCATAGCCCTTCTCCACAATGCTCGTCTTCGGGGGATCTTCTTCCGGAGATGATGGAGCGCGAAACGCCCCCCCTGCTTCCCCACTTCGTGAGATGGACAACCCTGAGGTGTCGTCGCGGAGGATTTCTCCTGATCCACAAAGGCCAGAAGGCAACCCTTCGACCGCTCGAAGTCTGGAGTTCTCGGCTCCTAAGGAGACCAACAGAAAAAGCCCGGGACTATCCGGTGTACAACCGGACACATTGATGGATCTTCTGGAGCAAGCGGTTATCTCAGAGGCACATCGTACCTTAATGGGTATGGTGGTTGAGAGGATCTCATCCGCCAAAAGCGGATTGATTGAAGCTTTTATGAGCCTACTAAGAGGCTTTGAGGTACGCAAAGTAATATATATATATTGCTGACTGTACCGCACACGCTAGGTGTACTTTGTATAGATAGTAGCCCCTGAGACTCTGGTTGCCGTCCAGAGGCGGCAAGCAGAGGATCATAGTCTCAGGTAATGATAGCGTTGCTTTCATGCGCAGGCGGCTGAGAGGCCGGCGGCTGACCAGACTGCTAATTTTGCCGAATTGAGGCGATAGCTTGACGTGGTGGATGCGGATATCAGCTTGTGAACAAGCGGCTTGACGAGGCACAGGGTATGTATATTCGGGTGGTCAGCAAATATTAAGAGGAGCATGATGCTAGTATCTATAATATGTTTTGACTGCAGATGGAGCTACCGCCGTGGAGACCCTTTGGGCTGAACTTGCCCGAACCAAGGAACAAGCCAGGAGAGGTAATGCGGCCGCCCTGAAGGCGGCCGAAAAATTAAGAGCCGAACAGGCTGCTCTTTGCCAGAGCGAAGATAAAATAGCTAACATGGCTATTGAGCTGCAAAATGCCGCCAACCGATATGAGCTCCTTGAGAGGGAAAGACAAGCAAAAACGGCTGACCTGAAGAAGGCCTTAGAAGCGGCCAAGGAAACTCGCTCTGAAATCTGAGCGGCGCGGGAGGAGCTTCGTCAAGCCGGAGATATCACGGCTGCGAGGCCCTTTTTATTGCGGACGAAGTTCGATGATCCGAAGTATGCCCCTCTTGATCAATTATGGAGTTCTATAGACGCGTACTTGGATTTAGCAAAGAGTGCTGTTGATGCGACTGGGTACTTCAAAGATCAAAAAGATCATGAGGTGGAAAATTTGTTCTGGTCACAGTTCAGCGCTCCAAAGCGTTCACTACTATTGAATGAGCAAATACCCGAGTGGGACGAGCTCCATAGGTTGTCCGGGCTTGCCATGAAGTCTGTCGTGGATCATCTTTGGCCAAAGGAGCCAAGTCTGGATAGTTATGTTGGTTTAGTGCAACGATTTCTTCATGCTGTGCCGCATATCAACGCTGTCAAGAGGTCGGCGTGCATAGAGGGTGCACGAATGGCTCTTGCCCGTGTGAAGACATATTGGGCGAAGATGGAGGCCACCGCTGTTGCAACCAGGGGTCCGCCTGGAGGCCAGGACTCGCCCGAGCACTATTTGAAGAAGTCCTAGAAGGTGCCCGTTTAATAGAGGCTCGGTGCTCAAAGAGTACCATGTTTGAGTGACATGTATCTTGATTCTAAGCAATGCTTTTGATAGTAAAGGCTATATTTATACTTTTGCCCGTAAAGTATTGTACTGCCTCCTATGCGACCGTTTATGTATGTATGTATATAACCTGAAAGTTTGCAGTCGTCGGCTTGAGCCCCCATGCACATAATGCGGGGGTGTTCGGTAAGGCGCATAAGCACACTTGATCCAACGTCTTGGTCCGTTAAGGAGGTGATAGCACGACGAACAAGGCAATCAGACTATATAGCTTTAACACTTTCACTTAGCCATAGGAGTTTGATGGTGGGGCTACTATATAGCCCCTGGTATGTGCGCGCTCATCCGAATACGGTGCATGTACATACGTGACCGGGAAACTGGTCCTTTGTTAAGGTGGAGGAATCCTGAAGATTCCGCTAGGTCATCGAGTGGTTGACCAGTCTCTCGCTTTATCATGACAGTCAGTTTTCGGCTTTCTCTACTGAGGTGCTCATCCAGATGAACCAGGGCACAATCGCAGTAGTTATCCTGGTGCCACCTTAGGCGATAGAGCTGAACATAAGGTAGAAAAACGCGGGAGCCGGGCAAACCCAACTATTTACCAAAGACGTGATTTGTAGTTGATGCATATAATGCCAAACTCGCAATGCCGAACACTCCCGAAGGTATTCGGACTTTAAAACATATACCGGGCTGAGTATCGCCCTCGATAATGATCCCTGAATTTCCAGATACATGCATTAATCTGGCGTGACGAAGGAACTTGCCAATAATGCCGGTATCCCTCCTAGTTGTTTTAAGTATCTAGAGGGTAGGAGGCAACAAGAGACAATAAAAAATGTTTACACAGGGTCTTAATATGAAAAGGAACCTTTGAACGGGGCCCTGATGCACGTCTGCGCCTTTGTCTCTGTTGTGCCGTATCCTGGAAGGGTGTAGCACGATGGTCATCTGTAAAAAAGAAAAACCAAGGTAAAACAATCTGGTGTGATCGTGCGAAAAGTTGGCTATTCTTAATGAACCATGAAAATGCAATCTATTATTGTATTAATAGGGTCGAGCCGAACTATGGGCCATTTTACATGTAGGCAGCCCCTAGCACCACAAATGGGGGTATATTCATCGACCCAAGCTCAGGTTTATCTGGGCTGCTACAACTAGTGGTGTGCCAGACACGTCTAGCCGTGTCCGTGGTCTTTACGACCGATTGTTTGTTCGGATTGGGGAGGCTGTTCAGTGGTTCGGCTGCTAGAGCCATCACATATTCTTCCGCACGTAGGGAGCACTCTGTATTTCTGCTGATTGTGATGACGCCACGTGGACCAGGCATCTTAAGTCTAAGATAAGCGCAATGCGGTACTGCATTGAAACGAGCGAAGGTCGTTCTTCCGAGTAGTGCGTGATAGCCACTTCGGAATGGAGCAATGTCGAAGATTAATTCTTCACTTCGAAAGTTGTCGCGAGAACCAAATACAACCTCTAATGTTTGAGAGCCCGTACAGTGGGCCTCTATGCTTGGTATTACTCCTTTAAAGGTAGTACTGCTTTGGTTGATTCTTGACGGGTCTATCCCCATCTTGCGGACAATGTCCTGATATATCAGATTAAGACTACTGCTGACGTCCATATGGACTCGGGTGAGATGGTATCCGTTAATTATTGGGTCGAGCACCAAGGCAGCCGATCCTCCATGTCGGATACTAGTCGGACGATCCCTGTGATCGAAAGTGATCGGGCAGGCCGACCATAGGTTGAACTTACGGGCGAAGGGCTCTACAGCGTATATGTCTTGGAGTGCGCATTTGCGCCTCCTCTTTGGTATGTGAGTTGCGTAAATCATGTTCACTGTTTTGACCTCCGGTGGAAATTTTTTCTATCCCCTAGTGTTCGGCTGGCGAGGCTCGTCCTCATCTTCACTTAGCATCTCCCTCGCCTTGTGTTCGGTGTTTAGCTTGCCAGCCTGCTTGAAGACCCAGCATTCTCTGTTGGTGTGATTTGCAGGTTTTTCGGGGGTGGCATGAATTTGACATAATCTGTCTAGAATTTTGTTTAGGTTGGACGGTCCATCTCTGCTGCCTTTAAATGGCTTTTTTCGTTGACCGGGTCGAGAGCCCCTAAAACCGGTATTTACCGCCATGTTGTCTGGGTTGTCTTCATTGTTTTGATGCTTGTTTTTATTGTGTCACGGCTTCCCATTGCCATCCCTGACTTCGGATGTGCCTGGGTCGATGGTGCCACTGCGGGCCAACCAACTGTCCTTACCCGTGCAAAAGCGGGTCATAAGGCTTGTTAGGGCTTCCATTGTCCTTGGTTTTTCCTGGCCGAGGTGTCTGGCGAGCTATTTGTCCCGGACACTATGTTTGAAAGCCACCAAGGCTTCGGCATCCGGGCAGTCGACGATTTGATTCTTCTTGGTGAGAAATCTGTTCCAAAGCTTATGGGCTGACTCTCCAGGTTGTTGGATTATGTGACTTAAATCGTCTGCATCCGGAGGTCGGACATAGGTCCCTTGAAAATTAGCCCTGAAAGCATCCTCAAGTTCGTCCCAACTTCCAATTGAGTTTTCAGGGAGGCTTTTCAACCAGTGCCGAGCTGGTCCTTTCAACTTGAGGGGCTGGTATTTGATGGCGTGGAGATCATCTCCGCGAGCCATGTGGATGTGAAGAATAAAGTCCTCAATCCAGACCGCAGGGTCTGTCGTTCCGTCGTATGCCTCTATGTTTACGGGTTTAAATCCCTTTGTAAATTCATGATCCAGCACCTCATTGGTGAAGCACAGGGGGTGTGCGGCACCCCTGTATTTGGATGTGTCATGGCATGCTGCCGATGGTTGTAGTGTTCGGTGTTGATTCCGAGCTGGTATTCGACCAGTATAATCGTTTTGGTGGCCGTGATCCTGAGCCAGAGCATGTTTCCTAGATCCATAGATGGACCTGGCCATATCGGCTTTTTTGTCCAGGTGCTCACATAAATCGTGTGATGACTTGTGTGCGGCATCATTAGCCACCCTGTCGCAGCCACGGGGTGGTCGGTCCGGAGGATCGGCCGTATTATTTTTCGGCGGAATGGGCTCTATAGCCTCGTCTTCGAATTCGGGCAGCAGCTTGCACTTTGGGTAGCTCTTTGTGTGGCGATCGCCACCGTATTTTTCTTCAGTGTCGAGAACTTTGTTCCATCTGCGGTTGAGCGTATCCTGCGCGTCCTTAAGCCTTTGCTTCTGCTTCTTCAAGCTCCTTGCGGTGGCGATAAGCCTTCTATGGAGGTTCTCTTGTTCCAAGTGCCTTTCTGGGATGATGAGTGCATCATCGTCCGGAGTGTTCTCCTCTCCGGAGACAGGTTTATGAGTTCTATCTCCGCCATCACTATGATCGGACAGCGTCCCCGTACTATGTTCGCTGTCCCCTAGCTCATCCTGCTCCATTGCTGGGTCCATGGGGTCGTTATTGCCTTTGGAGACGACCAGGGTATTACTCCTTCTTGCGTTGTTATCGCTGTTTTTACTGTGGCGGGATTTAGAGCGGTGCCGACGTCGTCGCTTTGGTTGCTTCTCAAGAGGATTATCCTCCGTTGCATCCTTCAGTTCCTCGCCGTTGTTTTCTTTGGGTGTGTCCACCATGTATATATCATATGATGAGGTGGCTGTCCAGCACCCTTTAGGCGGTGGTTCCTGTTCTTCTCCGATATCATCGTCCATACTGTCGATGTCTTCGGAGTCGAAATCAAGCATGTCGGTTAAGTCATCGACAGTGGCTATTAAGTGGGTGGTGGGTGGGGAACGAATTTCTTTGTTGTTTGCTTCCCACTCAAGCCAGACATAGTTCATCCAAGAGTCTCCTGTCAGGGAAAGAGACTTCAATCGATTTAGCACGTCGCCCAAGGGCGAGTGCTGAAAGATATCCGCGGAGGTAAACTCCATGACCGGTGCCCACTCAGATTCGATAGGCACGGATGCACGCGGTTCGGAGCCTATGGAGACGAGTCCGAGGGTCCGATGACACATGCCCCATTGGAGGCGAAGACTGTGTTTGGCTCTATCGCCGCTGAGTGTGCGGCTTCCATGGCGGGGTCCATCCACCCGTCCTCGGATGGCACGATTTGCTCCGGATTAAGGGCCAGGGCAGCCGCAAGTGTGATCTCCCGAACACCGTCCGATGGCAGATCTAAGTCATGCTCGTCGTGATTGTTCGGCGCACCTGACATGGGCTCGAATCCATCGAAGATAAGGTCTCCGCGAATGTCAACGGTGTAGTTTAGGCTTCCAAACCTGACCTAATGACTAGGGGTGTAGCTATCGATTTGCTCTAGATGGCCAAGCGAGTTGGCCCGCAGTGCGAAGCCGCCGAATACGAAGATCTGTCCGCGGAGGAAAACCTCACCCTGGATCGCATCGTTGTGGATGATTGAAGGAGCCATCAAGCCTTATCGTGACGACACAGTGGAACTCTCAATGAAAGCACCAATGTTGGTGTCAAAACCGACGAATCTCGGATAGGGGGTCCCGAACTATGCGTCTAAGGCTAATAGTAACAGGAGGCGGGGGACACAATGTTTACCCAGGTTTGGGCCCTCTCTATGGAGGTAATACCCTACTTCCTTCTTGATTGATCTTGATGATATGAGTATTACAAGAGTTGATCTACCATGAGATCATAGAGGCTAAACCCTAAAAGCTTGGCTATGATTATGATTATTGTTGTCCTACAGACTAAACCCTGCGGTTTATATAGACACCAGAGGGGCTAGGGTTACACGGAGTCGGTTACAGAGAAGGAGATTTACATATCCGAATTGCCAAGCTTGCCTTCCATGCAAAGGAGAGTCCCACCCGGACACGGGACTAAGTCTTCAATCTGGTATCTTCATAGTCCAACAGTCCGACAAAAGTACATAGTCCGGCTGTCCGAGGACCCCCTAATCCAGGACTCCCTCAGTAGCCAAGTGGGCCATTGAGCTTGGACCTCATGGTATGAAGTATATGCCTCGCATTGCCATCAAGTCTCAAGCACTTGTGGATTTCATCAACGACTGGATAGAACTGCAGATGCCTGAAGAGAAGCCAGATAACACATATTGGACTATTCACTTTGATGGGTCCAGGCAATTGGAGGGCTTGGGGGCTGGAGTTGTCTTAGCCTCCACTCGATGTGACAAGTTTTGTTATGTTCTAAGGTTGATGTTTCCCTATACTAACAATGTAACTGAGTATGAAGCCTTGCTCCATGGTCTTTGGAGGGATAAGGAGATGAACTTAAGCCGGGTGAGATGTTTTGGCGACTCAGACTTGGTCGCCCAGCAAGTTTCAGGCACATGGGATTCTAAGGATCCACTCATGGCGGTTTATCACCGCGAAGTTGACGCTATTGCTGGGCACTTCAAGGGTTATCAAGTGGAACACATTGATCGCAAGAAAAATGAGGCGGCTGATGCCTTAAGCCGGTTGGGGTCTCAACATAAGCCGGTGCCACCTAACACGTTCTTGGATATTCTGCATAACCCTTCTGTCAAATTGCCTACAGAGGAAGATCTGGCTATTCCTGACCCAGAGAAACAATTGGTGGCGGCTCTTCACACTATCCCAGATTGGGCAGTACCATATTTGGCTTACATGACCCGGGGCGAGTTACCTAAGGATGAAACTTTGGCGAGACAGATAACCCATCGGTCTAAGTCAATGACAATTGCCAATGGCAAGTTACACCATCGTAGTGTCACTGGGGCGTTTCAACATTGCGTCTCTCCTGAGGAGGGTCGTGAGATTCTTCATGAGATTCATGAAGGTGATTGTGGTCATCATGCTGGTTCAAAATCTCTTGTGGCTAAAGCTTTTCGTCATGGATTTTATTGGCTGACGGCTCATGCTGATGCAGAGGATTTGGTCAGTAATGTGATGGTTGTCAGAAATTTTCACAGCATGCTCATGTACCAGCTCAAGAATTGAGGATGATTCCAATTACTTGGCCATTTGCAGTATGGGGGCTTGATATGGTTGGGCCTTTTAAAAGGTCCAAGGATAAAAATACCCACCTTTTGGTGGCGGTTGACAAATTCACAAAGTGGGTTGAAGCAGAGCCAGTCAGTAAGTGTGACGCGACAACGGCGGTCCAATTCATCAAAAAGGTGATTTTTCGTTTTGGTTTTCCCCACAGCATCATAACTGATAATGGCACTAATCTGTCCAAGGGTTCTATGAAATATTTTTGTCAACGTGAGCATATTCGACTTGACGTGTCCTTAGTAGCTCACCCCCAATCCAATGGTCAAGCTGAAAGAGCCAATCAAGAAATTTTGAGAGGCATCAAGCCCCGGCTTATGGTTCCTTTGCAGAGAACGCCGGGTTGTTGGGTGGAGGAGTTACCTTCAGTGCTATGGAGTATCAATACTACCGCCAACAGATCTACGGGTTACACACCTTTCTTCATGGTTTACGGAGTAGAGGCGGTTCTCCCTAGTGACATCCGTCACGACTCATCCCGTGTGGCGGCTTATGTTGAAGCTGATAATGAACAAGCACATCAGGACGCGCTTGACCTGTTGGATGAGGTGCGTGACCTTGCAGCGGCTCATGTGGTGATTTACCAACCAGATCTGCGCCATTACCACAACCATCAGGTTAAGTCCAGAACCTTTCAGGAAGGTGATTTGGTGCTTCGGCTCATCCAGGATCAAACTAATATGCACAAGTTATCCCCACCTTGGGAAGGACCCTATGTGGTCAGCAAGAACTTGAACAATGGGTCGTGCTACCTTATCGATATTCGAGAGCACAAGGACTCACATAAGTCGGAGGAGGAGACCCACCGGCCATGGAATATTACTCATCTTCAGCCTTATTACAATTGAGACACCGACTCTTATGATGTACATATTTTGACGATATATATATTATGATGATAATAAAGCTGGCATCCCTAATAAAGCAGGGCCTCTGTCGTTTCATCTTCAAGAATAATGAGTCTTTTTCATCATAACTTCAGTGGTCACTGGGCGACTTCCTGATCATATTCGAATCATAGCTATCGGTACCCCTTTGATCAGCGCAATGCCAAAACTCATGGTCACTAGGGGCTTCCTGATCGTATTCGAATCATAGGTGTCGGTACCCCAGTTATTGGCGCAATGACAAAAACCATCTGGGGGCTTCCTGATCGTATTCGAATCATAGCTATTAACCCTTTTGGTCCGGCTTCCTGCTCGTATTTGAAGCATAGCCTCATTTTTTTTCATTTGGCTTGATTTTTTTTGAAGATTTTTTCGGTTCTTCTTGATACTATCTTGCCTTTTGGTTATTGTTGGGCAAAACATAAAACCATAAAACCATGCACGATGTCATGGCAGAGCAAAGTTATTGCTACCCTATTACATGACTCAAGGAGTCAAAATGATTAACTGTTTTTCAGAAGGTCACATCTATGAACCGCCCAGGGGATCAATCATCTTGACTCTGATGTCCTGAAGCTTCTGGATCACCCCTCTCCACTTCTTTGTCCTGTTCTACTTCCTGGAAGGTTGGTGATGACCAGTCAATGCCATTTAAGGCTTGAAATTCAGCTTCATCATCAATAAGCTCGGACGGGTCAACTTCAGGAGCAAAAGTGTGCTTACGGATTGGGGGAATTAGATTGGAAGACGGCGTCGGCATCTTCTGATTTCCCAAATCATAAGCCAGTGGATATCTGGAAAGATCTGTTTCATTGGCAATCAGATTGGCCAGGGGACATATGTCCTTCACGCAGGCAGCAAAGTCTTGTTTATCAAAAGGGGTGGCATCTTCTTTCAAGCTTGGGTTCCCGATAGATATATCGGCCGGGTCTAGTTCCGGTAACCATGCTTTGGCCCAGCTTAAGGCCGTCACAGCTCTGACTCTTGCAGATGATCGCTTCATCTCACTAAACCTCTCAGGTAGAATAGAAAGTTTCCTCAACACATCAACCAAGAGAGCGGGGGCTTGGTTAGATGGAGTAATTATGGCCAATGCACGCTAAGCCCCAGTATAAAGCTGCTCCACAAGTGTGTAAACCGCCTTCAACTTCACAAGCATATCCTAGTTAAGATTGGTGCTCCTAGGGCCTGCATAATAATCATGGATGGATTAGAGGTGGCTTATATCAATCAAGGATGAAATTTAAATGGATACTAGTGAGGCGACTTACCAAAGATAGCAGAAACCATCTGAGACACATGGCGTTTTAAGCCGATAAGTTCAGTGGTCGCCTCCTGGAGAGCCGCCTCCGCCTTCTCAGCCTGCTGTGTCAAGACCGTCTTCTCTTCAACCCAAGCATTTCTTTCCACTTCAAAGTTGGTTTTCAATTTTTCTGTTTCAGTCACGTTGAATTGGAACTTTGAGTTCGCCTTCCGGGTCTCAGATTCTTGCAGCTCCAGATGAGTCTTCAGGTCAGACAACACTGATTGAAGTTGAGCAGTGGTGGTTTGTACATACACCGGATCAAAATCATCATAATTAAGATTTAGCTAAAAACATGAAGTCCCAAGCCTTTTGCAAGCAACAACACTTGGAACTCCACAACCGGCTCATGAGAACTACACAAGTAAGTACAGCTTTCCACACAAGAATATAAAGGACCGGCCCATTCATGCTGATTAAACCGGCCCTTGGGGGCTACGGATTCAGTGTTAATCATTACAGATCTACTTTAAACCAGATGCTTTAAGCTGGATTTTAAAAGAGTCTAACAAAGGGTATTATTTATGCTCATGGTTAATCTAAGTCTACAACATATTCATCATAAACAGTAGACTTGGGGGCTGACAGGATGTGCATAACTCAATAAAGGAAAAGCTCATACCTCATTTTTGGTGCATTTGCTTCAGCATGTCAACTTCAAGTTCACGGCTATGGTGTACTTGACTGAGATAGCCAGAATATACTTCGCCAATGCTTAATTAGGAGTAGTCAGCAACATCAAATCTTACTTTTCGTCGTTTAATGTACTCCTCCTTGGCAAAGTGCTTGGCCAAGACAGTAGGCCTTCCCGGTTCTCTAAAGCCGGTGTTGGTGATCACCATGTCATCATCATGTGTCTTCAGTCGTTTTAACTGGACTGGAGGCTTCAGGGTTCAAAGGGTCATCGCTAGCTTGTTCAATAGGAGGGTCAGAAGTCATTGGTGGAACGTCAAGAACCGGCTCCGACGATTGAGGAACGGAGATCTCAGGTGCTGGGGTTTGTTGCTCTGGCTTATTGACTTTCGGGTCTTCAGCCGGCTCAATCACCTTTTCCTTCTTGCTAGGCTTGGCTTTTCCACTTCATGAATCATGAGAGGCCAGTATAAGTATAAAGAACCATAATGAGCAAATGATAAGTTGTGATCACCCGGGAGCAGTCTTGAAAGCCAGCAGATGAGACTGCGATGAGTCGCTGGAAGAGGAATGAGATGTTTCCTGATAATTTGAGTCGAAAGAATTAAGTGGTTGGCGGATGAGACCCGCCAAAGGATAAAATGAGTTTAAATCGGAGGTGACCTCATTTCGACGCTTCCTTGGAGTATTCGGTAAGCCGGAAGATAATTCTTCATTCCTGCTAGTCCGAGTATGTCGCCGGCTCTCGTGCTGTTGTTGCTTCAAAAGAAGTGAGGATCCAGAGGAGCTAAGGGGTGTGAAAAGCTTACTTTTCGGGTTACTCTTCGAAATTTCTGCCTCAACAAGAGCTCGGAGTCGGAGGAAATGACAGTTACCTCTTCCTCGATTGCTTGACTAGTCCCCATGTCATCCTGATGATAATCAATGTCAATAAGATGGTTGAAAAGGAGCCAAGAGAATCAACGGCTACCTCCAAATCAGAGCTGTCATCTAGTTCAAGCAGCTCGGAGGCACTGGGTTTCTTTCCCCTCTTCTTGGCAGTTCTCTTGGCGGCTTTCTTGGCTTTCCTGGCCCTTTTGGCAGCTTCATGGCCATATTCCTTCTTCCAAAAGTCATCATCAGCCTGTGAAAGTCATGAAAGTTGAGTTAAACAAAGTATTTAAGGATGAAGGTGAAGTAAGTAATTTAAAGACTTACTTCTGGTGCCGGGTTAGATGTGCAGAAAGGGCTTAGGCCCACTTTGCTGCACTCTACCGAGCTTTCATGCAGAAGGGACTTCGTCATTTCTTTGATGACGTCGTCAGTCAAATCCTCAGAGCTGTGGCGCAGTGGGTCCTTTTTGCCACCAGTGTAGGTGCACATTAAGCTGGTGCGGTGACTCAATGGAATGACCCACCATGCAACCCAGCATCTAACCAAGTCAATGCCAGTTAATCCGTTTATCAACAGAGCCTTGACCTTGGCAATGGTATGGGCGAGTTTTTTTTGCATTCAGCTGCTGTCAGCTTGTCAGGGAGATGATATTTTGAGTCAAGACGCAGGGCACGAAAGCCGGGCAGTCGGTTCTTGTCAGCCGGAGAAGTATCCTTGCAATAGAACCATGTCTGATTCCAATCCTTGGGATGACTCGGTAGGCGGGCATAAGGGAAGATAGCATCTCTCCTTTGCTGAATTGAGATTCCACCAAGTTCCAGGCTGGGTCCATTGGAGTACTCGTTTTGGCGGTTCAAATAAAAGTATTCTCTGAACAACTCCACCCTGGGCTCCTCTTGAAGGTACACCTCACAAAATTTGGAAATTGCATATGTTTGACACGGAATTGGGTCCGATGTATTGAGGATGAAGATTAAAAAAGTGCATAGCGTCGCTGAAGAATTTAGAGCCGGGCGGTGAGAAGCCCCGGTTCATGTGATCAGCAAAGACAATGACTTCATCATCCTCTTCCGGCTTGGGGGCGCGATAATGCATGATAGTCTTTTTTGGCAAATAGCCGGTTGTTACAAAGTCCTGGAGTGTTTTTTCAGTTACAATGGAGGGAACCCAGTTACATGAATTGGCTGTCTTCGGGGCCATTGTGAAGAAAGAGGCCTAAAAATAAAAAGAACAAGTTTGCCGGTTCGAATTAAGTCGGAGGAAAAGCACTACAACACATATTCAGAATGGCAGCTTAAAAAGGGGTCTAATGGTATGTGACTAGTTACAGCGGGCTATGTAAGCCGCCATGACCAGTTTTGATGTCTGTCAAAGGTGAAATCTGTTGAGCATTGAATCTAACTACAACCGGTGATGAAAGTCGTCATGGCCAGTTTGATTTATCAGGAAGGAATTTTTTTGCTAAGTACTGGACAAACAAGTTTCACAGATTACAATTATAATTTTGGATCAGTGGCAGTTCAGAAAAAGAAAATAAATCAAAACCTAAAAACAGTGCAGGGGAGTTCACAGGTTCTGAGGAGATCTTTTATGAAGGAAAAGGGCCCGCTGGCATTGAAAGCAAGGGCAAAACTGCTACCGCGCGAGTTATATGAAATGTTCAGATCAAAGGATGCTAGGGTTGAAGATGGAGGGTGAAGAACTACGAAGAACACAAAGAACTACAGAAACCCTAATGCGATCTGGAGCATAGAAGGAGGAACGCTTACAGAGGCAGGTGAACTGCAATGGAGCGCCATCGATCTCTGGTCCCATTCAGGTTGATGCAGCGGCCGGGGATGAGGAGGATGGTGAGCTTCGCGGCGGCGGTGGGGCTCAAGTGGCAGGAGAGTCGCAAGAGGAGGAAGACGAAGGAAAGGGGGGAGAATGAAAAGAGGTTGTTTGACCCTATTTATAAGGAAAAGGTAATAGGTGGGCGCCAAAAACGAGGAGGCCAAAACATGGTTATCCAGCTGCTCGGGCGCCTCGATTCTCGGGACAACTATTAAAGATAAAGATCCGTTGAGATATATTGGATATTGTGTAAATTAATGACAGGTGATGTCATGGCGGGTTATCACAAGTCCAGGAGATGATGTCATGGCGGGTTATGAATTCTCGCACACATGAAGAAGGGAAGATTTTTTCCTAAGAGTTAAAGATTGATATGAACAAGTTCAAATCAACCCGGGACCTAATTTTGGGGATATAACTATTAGGTATGACCCACCCAGGTGGGGCCGGGTTATACCTATGGCGATTCATGATATGAAGCCCACGCGGATATTGAAGATGGCGGCTCACAGGCAAGGGCCCAAGACCCAAGGGCGACTTAAGGCACGTAGAAGTAAACCACCTTATGTGCAAGACTTGTATTATAAGGCATGTATAGATAGTCACCGAGCCAGACACGTTATCTATGAGCTGGCTGGGACTCCATGAGCCACTGGGCGTCAACCTGTGTATATAAAGGGATGACCCGGCGGCGGTTCAAGGGAAAAAAATAACAGAACGAAAGCTAGGTCAAGGGGATTCGCTCCCTGGTAATCGAGACATAAGCAATACCACCTCAAACTGGATTAGGCCTTTACCGTCACCGCAAGGGGCCGAACTAGTATAAACTCCTGTGTCCTTTGTCCCATTTAACCCCTTTAAGCTAACCTAGTTGTGATGGCTCCACGACTAAGTCCTCACACTAGGACATCTGCCACTATCACCAACAACCCTTCTTCATCAACAACCTGATGTCTACTACACAAATTATTCTTGTAGACTCGTGTTGGGCGTCCAAGCGTAGAGTTTTGTAGGACAGTAGAAAATTTCCCTCAAGTGGATGACCTAAGGTTTATCAATCTGTGGGAGGCGTACGATGAAGATGGTCTATCTCAAACATCCCTGCAATCAAATACAAGAAATCTCTTGTGTCCTCAACACACCAAATACAATGACAAATTTTATAGGTGCACTAGTTCAACAAAGAGATGGTGATACAAGTGTAGTATGAATAGTAGATATAAGTTTTTGTATTCTAAAAATATAAAAATAGAAAGGTAGAAAGTGATAAAACAGAGCATAAACGATATAGCAATGCTTGGAAACAAGGCCTAGGGTTCATACTTTTACTAGTGCAATCTCTCAACAGTGGTAACATAATTGAATCATATAACAATGCCTCAACGTGCTACAAAGAATTAGTCAAAGTTCTTATCACGGAGAACATAATATGAAATTGTTGTAGGGTACGGAACCACCTCAAAGTTATCTTTTCCGGTCAATCTATTGAGCCATCCCTATAAGTGTCAAAAACAGCCCTAGAGTTCGTACTAAAATAACACCATATGACACACATCAACCAACTCGAATGTCACCAAGATACTCCAATGTCACCACAAGTAGTTGTGAGTTGGTTATTCGATATGCATCAAACAACTTCAGATTCATAATATTCAATCCTACATAAATAACTTCAAAGGTGCCCCAAGATTTTTACCAGAGAAAGTAGGATGAAAATGTGCATCAACCTCTATGCCTAGATTACCCCAATGTCACTGCGGGAAGTTGATTGCCAAAAATATATCAAGTGAATGAATAGAACACCCCATTTTCACCACGGGTATCCACATACAAGACATACATCAAGTGTTCTCAAATCCATAAAAGTATTCAATCTGATAATAGTGAAACCTCAAAGGTAAAAACTCAATTCATCACAACAAGATAGAGAGGGGAAAACACCATATGATCCAACTATATTAACAAAGCTCGTGGTACATCAAGATTGTGCCGAATCAAGAACACGAGAGAGAGAGAGAGAGAGAGAGAGAGAGAGATCAAACACATAGCTACTGGTACATACCCTCAGCCCCGAGGGTGAACTACTCCCTCCTCATCATGGAAACCGCCGGGATGATGAAGATGACCTCCGGTGATGATTTCCCCCTTCGGGAGGGTGCCGGGAAAGGGCTTTAGATGAGATCGCAAAGGTATAGAGGCTTGCGGCGGAGTCAAAGTTCTAGGGTTATTTCTGGGGGTTTCCCTATATATATAAGAATTTTTAGAGTTGGAATAAAGCAAAAAGGAGTTACGAGGGGGCCCACAAGGCACCAGGGCGCGCCGACCCCCTGGGTGCACCCTTCTGGCTCGTGGCCACCTCCTTCACCTTCTGGTCTCCTCCGAAAGCTTCTAGTGTCTCTTATGTTCCCAAAAAATCGTCAAAAAGTTTCATCCCATTCCAAGAACTTCTATTTCTGCAAAAAACAACACCACGGTAGTTCTGCTGAAAACAACGTCAGTCTGGGTTAGTACCATTCAAATCATACCAAAACCATATAAAATTGTTGTAAACATGGCATGAATACTTCATAAATTATAGATACGTTGGAGACGTATTACAACCTCATGATGCTCACCATCGAAAGTGAGTAATTTCATCATAGGCATACTGGAGGTAGATGGAGATGGATGAGATTCGTCATGTAATTGAGTCAATTTGTTAGGGCTTGATCCCTAGTATCCACTATGTTCTGAGATTGATGCTGCTATGACTTTGCTAAGCTTAATGCTTGTCACTAGGGCCCGAGTGCCATGATTTCAGATATGAACCTATTATGTTTTCTTGAATATATTTGAGTTCTTGATCTTATCTGCAAGTTATATGCATGTGTATTGTTCTGAACGGTAGACCACAAGGTGACAATAATTGGGATACTCTCTGGGGATGACTATAATTCGAGTACTTCATGTATTCAGTATGTGTTACTGCTATGAAGATTGTGCTATGCTTGTTTGAGCAATTATTGGGGTTGAAGATCAACTTTAACAAAAGTGAATTGTTCTGCTTTGGGAGAGCCAAAGATGAACAAGAGGCTTATAGACAATTGTTTGGATGTGAACTGGGGTCCTTATCGTTTAGCTATGTACGCATACCAATTAATCGTCGCAAGCTATCCAACAAGGAGTGGAAGTGTATTGAAGATCGATTGGAAAAAAACTAAGTTGTTGGAAGGGTAGGCTTATGTCTTATGGTGGTCGGTTGGTACTAATTAACTCATTACTCACAAGTATGTTGATGTTCCTTTTATCTTTCCTTGAAGTACCCGTAGTGTACAAAAAAGGTTAGACTTTTATCGATCACGATTTTTCTAGAAATGTGATGAGATAAAGACAAAATATAGGCTCACCAAGTGGATATTATTTGTAGACCGAAGGACCAGGGTGGGCTCGGGATTGAGAATTTAGAAGTGAAGAATATATGTCTACTTAGTAAATGGTTGTACAGGATGTAGGTTGAGCCCAAAGGTACGTGGGTACAGATTTTGCGTAATAAATACCTGCAATCTAAGACCTTGGCCAATGTTACTGTAAGACCCAATGAGTCACCTTTCTGGAAGGGGCTAATGAGAATGAAGCAGCCTTCTTTCATAGGACGAAGTTCATCATTGGGAATGGTAATTCCACTAGATTCTGGGAGGATACTTTGCTAGGGGAGACGCCTTCAGCCACACAATATCTGTCTCTTTATGATATTGTACAACATAAAGATGCTTATGTCGA
The DNA here is from genome assembly GCF_018294505.1 of Triticum aestivum. Taxonomy (NCBI): domain Eukaryota; kingdom Viridiplantae; phylum Streptophyta; class Magnoliopsida; order Poales; family Poaceae; genus Triticum; species Triticum aestivum. The sequence goes on from NC_057804.1 coordinate 94,502,121, forward strand.
TACAGTATTATAGTCTGTCCCACTAAACATCTAGTTCAGGAGGTCCTTAATAGTAGACCAATGGGAAGCATGGCTACATCTCGTGCAGAGGTTGATGGACATTCACCTCTCTGATCAGCCAGATTTGATTCACTGGAAATTATCTATAAATGGAGTTTTCTCAGTGAAATATATGTATTTAGACCTAATTGATTCTGGTCCAATTCCAAAGTCATTGCATATTTGGAATATTAAAGTACCTCTAAGAATCAAATTCTTCATGTGGTTCGTTCACAATTAGGTGATTCTAAATAAGGATAACTTGGCAAAGCGAAGATGGGAGGGTAGTAAACCATGTGGGTGTTGTGATTAGGATGAAACTATTCAACACCTCTTTCTCAATTGTCCTCTTGCCAAACTTTTATGATGTTCGATTCATATAGCCTTTAATGTCAACCCTCCAAATAGTATTAACACGTTATTTGGATGTGACTAAATGGAGTGGAGCCAAATACTATGGGACATATTCGAATAGGAGTATGTGCATTACTTTGGGCTATATGGAACTACGGAAATGATATGATTTTTAACAGATAAACTCTTATAAAAAATTGCAGGTTATATACAGGGCCACTACTTGGATCCTTACGTGGACATTACTCATACTTCTGGGAGCCAGGAAGCTTTTGGCTATTGATTGTACTCGGTGGGAGATGGTAGCATGGGGTATTTACAACCGAGTTGGATGGCGGTCCAATAATAGGCTAGGCGTTTAGTCATCTCATCCTATTTTCGCCAGTTTTGGCATCTTTTATCTTCATTTAATTTTAGCTCCGTGCCAGCTTGTACTGAACCATAGACCTTTTGGAACTTTTTCTTAATAATATGGTTGCATGCATAAGTTTGATGTAGAGGCCGGGGGTGACCCTGTTTTTCAAAAAAATGTGTTAATGCTTAGTTCCAGTTCTCTATTAAAAGGAGCACCTTAATTACCCTTGGTTTCCATTAGGACCCCGCTGCCATAGGAGGGTAGAACAAAATATGTCATGCAAGTTCTTATTGCAAGCATGTATGACTATATACAGAATACATGAATACATATGATTGATGAATTGGAGCTATTGTGTATTGCTCTAGGTTGTGACTATTACATGATGAATGTCATTTGAATATCCATCGGTACTCCATGCCTACGCATTCTGTAATATTGTCTTGCATGAATTACTACTTTTGCTGTTGTTGTTGTTGCTATTACTACAAAACTGTTACTGTCACTGCTACTGTTACTACTGCTATAAAACTATCATATTACTATGCTACTAATATTTTGCTGCAAGGAAATAACATCTCAGGTGGCGTTGAATTGACATCTGAATTGCTAAGGCTTGCAAATATTCTTTTGCTCCCCTTGTGTCGAATCAATAAATTTGGGTGAAATACTACCCATGAAGACTGTTGTGATCCCCTATACATGTGGGTCATCAAGACTATTTTATGGCGCGGTATCCGGGGAACATAGCTCTATTTATTAAGTTCACTTGGTAGGTAAATATCTTATGCAATTTATATTCACTATAAAGAATATGAGAGACTCTAAGACCAAGATCATGCCCTCTAAGACGAGGGGGTGTAAGGAACTGCCAACTAGCTCTACACTTGATTCAGCTGCTGTTTTAAGTCAACTTGTGACACCACCACCTGCTATACAATCTTATATGCCACAAGTAATAGACACTACTTCTACTATTGATGATACTGATGATGATGCTTCTATTTTGCTTGATAAATGTGTGCCACTTGATGAATTACTTGATGCTCATATTGCTAAAGCTAAAGAATCTAAAATTGATGAAAATTATGAATCACCTACTACACCTAGTACTCATGTTTGGACTACAATGATTTATGTACCTAAGAGTTACACTTCTCCAAAGGAGTTAACTAAAGAACTTATGGCTTATGATACTTGTTATGGCATAGAAGGTTTATTGCCTATAATGAAAGAAAATGCCATGAACCAAATGATGAAATATGATCCTAAATTCGCAAATTATCCTATTTTTGTTACTGATAAGGATTATGAATTCTCTGTTGATCCTGAACTTATTACTTTGGTAGAATCCGATCCTTTCCATGGTTATGAATTTGAAACAGTTGTTACACATCTTACTAAATTGAATGAAATTTCCACCCTATTTGCTCAAGAGGAAAAGATTCACTATTATTGTGTTCTTAAGTTGTTTTCTTTCTCATTAAGTGGTGTGCTAAAGTATGGTTTAATAATCTCGCTCCTAATTGTGTGTGTAATCCCCAGGATATGATCTACTACTTCATTGAACAAATACTTTCCTGCTCATAAGAAACAAGCTGCCTTACAGGAAATATATAACTTTGTGCAACTTGAGGAAGAGCATATCCCTCAATATTGTGGGAGGCTTCTCCAAATACTAAATTATTTTCCTAATCATCCTCTTAAGAAAAATGAAATACTTGATATCTCTTACAATGGACTAATCGATGCTTCTAGGGACTACCAAGATAGTTGTGCCGATTGTGTTTCCAGGGAAAGAACCGTTGAATAAGCTCAGGAATTATTGAACAACTTATTTAGAAATATTGATGATTGGGATCTTTCCTTACCACCTGCAAAGCCAACTCCGAAGAAAATAGGTATTCTATTCCACAGTCTAGAAGATATGCAAGAAGCAAAGAAATCTATGAAAGAGAAAGGTATTAAATCTTAAGATGTTAAGAATCTACCACCTATTGAAGAAATTCATGGACTAGATATCCCGACATAGGTAGTAGAAGTAAATTATCTTTATAGGTTTGATGAGGGTAATATTTGCTATTTCTTGATCTTGCGTTGGTTTTTCCCTTGAATAGGAAAGGGTGGTGCAACAAAGTAGAGATAAGTATTTCCCTCAGTTTGAGAACCAAGGTATCAATCCAATAGGAGGTACACACAAGTCTCCAATCTATGCACCTATACCAACAATCAAACACTTGCACCCAACGCGATAAAGGGGTTGTCAATCCCTTCACGGTCACTTGCAAGGATCAGAAGATAGATATAAAAGATTACTAAATGTAAAGCAAAGTAAAAGTAAATAAATTGCAGCAAGGTATTTTTGGGTTTTTGGTTTTATAGAGATGGAAATATATGATGGAAAATAGACTCGGGGGCCATAGGTTTCACTAGAGGCTTCTCTTGAAGAAAGCATACGGTGGGTGAACAAATTACTGTCGAGCTATTGATAGCAAAGCGCAAAGTTATGATGATATCTAAGGCAATGATTATGAATATAGGCATCACATTCGTTTTAAGTAGACCGACTCCTGCCTACATATACTACTATTACTCCACACATCGACCGCTATCCAGCATGCATCTAGAGTATTAAGTTCATAAGAACGGAGTAATGCCTTAAGTAAGATGACATGATGTAGAGGGATAAAATCAAGCAATATGATGAAAACCCCATCTTTTTACCCTTGATGGCAACAATACAATACGTGCCTCGGTACCCCTACTTTGTCACTGGGTGAGGACAACACAAGATTGAACCCAAAACTAAGCACCTCTCCCATTGTAAGAAGAACCAATCTAGTTGGCCAAACTAAACCGATAATTCAAAGATAAATACAAAGATATAAAATCATGCATATAAGAATTCAGAAGAGACTCAAATGATATTCATAAAGAATATGATCATAAATTCACAATTCATCGGATCTCGACAAACACACCGCAAAAGAATATTACATTGGATAGAACTCTAAGAACATCAACGAGAACATTGTATTGAAGATCAAAGAGAGAGAAGAAGCCATTGATGTCTACTACGCAATCTTTCTTCTTGTAGACGTTGTTGGGCTTCCAAGTGCAGAGTTTTGTAGGACACTAGCAAATTTCCCTCAAGTGGATGACCTAAGGTTTATCAATCCGTGGGAGGCATAGATGAAAATGGTCTGTCTCAACAAACCCTCCAACCAAATAACAAAGAGTCTCTTGCACTACAAAAAAAGACACATCCGTGACATTTTGGGCCGAACGAAATTTTTTTCTATCATACATATGACACTTCTATGACGATAATTGTGACAAAACCCGGTATCATCATAGATGTGGTGGGCTCCTACTTCTATGACAAAAAATCATGACAGAAAATGGGCTTTTCGTCCTGGGCGGGCCGGAGACGCAGCTACATGACATTCTTTGGACCGTCCATGACGGAAAAAACCGTGGTAGAAGCGAGGGGGAGGAAAATTTCGGGGAGTTGCCGGTTACGGTGGGAGGTCGGGGGCCGAGCGATGCTCGTTTCTCTTGTACACGTATGCGCATGTGTGCGAGGCATTGGCTCTAACTGAACTGGAGCGAGGTGTTGGGCTCTAACTGAACCCGAGCGATTGCAATGCAGGCTACGCGTTACTGAACCTGAGCGATCGATCGATGACTGTTAACTAAACCTGATCGAGCGATTCCTTCGCTACTGCTGCTAACTGAAGTCGATCGATGTTGCCTCTGGGATGAACAGTGAGTGTTGCGGGGGGGGGGGGGTTGGATGAACAGTGAGCGGTGGCGTTGCCTCTGGATGAACATGACCTCATGGTGTGGTGGAGGGCTGGATGAACAGTAGACTGTGGAGGGGTGCCCATGGAGGGGTGGTTGAACATGACCCCATGGTGTGGAGGGCTGGATGAACAGTAGACGGTGGAGGGGTGGTTGAACAGTAGCCGATGGAGTAGCGCGCGGTGGAGGCTGGAGGAGGTCGACGGTGGAGATGAACAATATCCCTTGGAGTCCCGTTTTGCGGTACGCCACACCCCTCCCGATGAACATGACCCCTGTTTCGACCATAGCGCTCCAACACAAGTCTGTTTCGTCCGTTTTGCGGTACGCCACACCCCTCCCGATCAACAGGACCCCCGTTTCGACCGTAGGAGGTCCGTTTCGTTCGTTTTGCGGTACGCCACACCCCTCCCGATCAATAGGACCCCCGTTTCGACCGTAGGAGGTCCGTTTCCTCCGTTTTGCGGTATGCCACACCCCTCCCAATCAGCAGGACCCCGTTCCGAATGTAGGATGTCCGTTTCCTCCGTTGTGCGGTACGCTAGGCCTCGTTTCCATCGCCTGTTCCATCCAAGCCCTCCCGATGAACACGACCACGCATTCCGTTCCGACCTAGCCGGTTGGCTCCCACGTGTTCCGTTGCCTCCTGATGAACATGAAGCATTCAGTTGCCTCCCCATGAACACGACGCATTCCATTGCCTCCCCATGAACACGACGACGACGCTATTTCTTCATTCTGACCCAGCCATGTACACGAGCCCTCGCCGTACGTATGCGCGAGTAGGCGTTCGAGACCCCGCCCGTATGTACACATACATGGCCGTATTTTCTTTCTTGCACCCTGGCCGCTGTACGTACGTGTACATGCTACGTGCGCGCCTCCACTACGACACGTGCACGCCTCTACATCCAGCAGTATATATGTACATACACGTTCGCGACCAGAATGACAATCCTACGTATGCTTCGACCAGGTGGGTCCCGACAGTCAGACACTTCCTTGCGTGCGAAGATGTAGCTGGTGGGTCCCAACAGTCAGGGGGGCGAATCGTTTTTTTGCCCGGACGCACTTCTTTGCATGCGAAGATGTAGCCGGTGGGTCCCAGCAGTCAGGGGGGCGAATCGTTTTTTTTTTTGCCCAGACGCACTTCCTTGCGCGCTAAGGTGTAGCTCGTGATTCCCAGCAGTGAGGGGGGCGAACCGTTTTGTTTTTTTGCCCAAACGCACTTCCTTGGGTGCGAAGATGAAGCTGGTGGGTCCCAGCAGTCAGGGGGAAATGTTTTTTCCGTGAAATATAGTGGCCCGTCCGGTAGGTCCCAGCTGTCAGGTGGAGGAATCATTATTTTCCGCGTAATAAGGAGGCACTTCCTTGCTGCGGCCGTGGACCCAGCTGTCAGCCTCTCCATGTATAGTCCACGTCCGATGGAAGTTGTTCCTTGACCACGTTGACTAGGCCGCACCGAGAGCACCACGGCGGTGGACGACAGCGAGGCCTAGGAAGGGGACGACGCGGAGCCGGGGAAGACGCGACAATGGAAGCCCGCGCGGAGAGGAGTATGAGGGTTCACTGGTTTGGCTGCGGTGTGAGGCTGCCATCGCCGCAGGGCCTGGCCAGCAGTGGGAATAGTAGGGGGCGGTGATGCCTCCGCAGTAGCACAGCCGGCCACGGGAGGCAGGAGCATGCGGCACGACCGGCGCTGCTTTGGGCGGCTGGAGCAAGAATACCAAAGGTTGAAGAAGCACTACGGCCATTGGATGGACATTGTTCGGTCACTGGAGCTAGAACCGTTCATATTTACTAAGTTGACAAAGCCCTCCCTCCCCGTCAACTTAGTTGGCCCACAAGTCATCCTCCCACTATGGTGGGTCCCAGCTAGCAGGGGGTATTCATTTTTTTGTGCGTAATAAGGAGGCACTTCCTTGCGTGCGAACATATAGCTGGTGGGTCCGACATGTCAGCGGGGGGGGGGGGACGACTTTTTTTTTGCGAAATACAGAGGCCCTTCCGGTGGGTCCCATCTGTCAGGTGGAGGAATCATTATTTTGCACGTATAGTCCACGGCCGATGGATGTCGTTCGTTGACCACGTTGACCAGGCCGCGCCGAGAGCACCATGGTGGTGGACGACGGTGAGGCCTAAGAAGGGAATGACACGGAGCCGGGGAAGACGCGGCAATGGTTGCCCACGTGGTGGGGAGTACGAGGGTTTACTGGTCCGACTGCGTTGCCGGAAAATAACAGGAGGTGTGGGTGAGTAGAGGAATGGCCTTATCAGCAATGAAGTAGGGTGGGGCGGTGCGGCCTGTGCGGCAGCACAGCCGGCCGTCGGAGGCGGGAGCAGGCAGTCCCACCGGAGCTGGTTTGGGCGGCTGGAGCAAGAAGATTAGATATTGAAGAAGCAGCACGGCCGTTGGATTAATATCCAACGGTCACTGTTGCTAGAATCGTTTGTGGACTAAGTTGACAAAGCCAAAGTACACGTCAACCTAGTAGACCCACAAGTCAGCCTCCAAGTCTGTCCCAAACAGCATACAGCCCAAAATTTCTAGCCAGATTCAAATGAATTTTAAATCTAAATACACCTTAATTTAAATTCAACGAAAGTTTACCAGCGCAAAAACAATGAAATTTAAAATATCAAAATCCGAAAGAAAACAATATTTTGGAACTAATTGCATGTTTGCTGTATTTGTTTCATTTTACAGCCCATTTATTATTACTTATAGCCCATTTCTTATTACTTATAGCCCATTTCTTATTACTTATAGCCCATTTTCTAGGCAAAATGCATCCCTCCTCGTCTTGAAAGATTTCCGGCCCAGCAGGGCGTAGAAAAGCAAGTAGGCCTATGTTGGTTATTCTGCAAAAAACAAAATAGCTGGCTAGCCATTTTTTAGAAAGGAAAAAACAAACTGGGATGGTCATGTGCTAAACATATGAAATAAAAGCCTGGGCTAGACGGGCCACGGGTCCCGCACAACCCAGTTGATACCCTTGTCTGTCCTGAAAAAACAAAATTACTGCGCGTGCTGCTGGGTCCCTACTGTCATCCTCACCATGTACAGTCATCTCCTTATTCCTCTTGGTTGTTGACCATGTTGACAACACCGGAGGGTGGCGCCACGGCGAGCGAACCCAGGCGGAGGATGATGGTGAGGCCTCGGACAGGAACGAACAGGAGCCGGGGAAGATCACAGCCAGCCGTGGGAGGCAGGAGCAGGCGGTCCCGCCGGCGCTGGTTTGGCTTTGGCGGCTCGAGGAAGAAGAGACTGAAGAAACACGACAGACGTTGGGCACAATTGTTTTTCACTAAGCAGACACCAAGTAGCATACTTTTTTATATATAGGAAGAAAACTACGAGGAAAATGCGTTCGTCTGCCGTCCTCCTCACAGGGAATGTTTGCCACATAAGTGACTAGCACCCTTGGTTTTCAACCGAGAGGTCTTGGGTTCGAGTCCGAGGAACTCTCAATTTTGTCCTCCTTCCTTCCTTGCAAAAAAGGGAAAGAAAATCAAAGACTTGGGAAGGCATACAGAACAAGCTAGTGTACCAGTAAAGAGACGTTGCCGAGTTTTAGAAAAAAGAAAGACGTGCTCCTGTAGCTGGTTCTAATCCAAACCTAGACTATGACTATATTCTATATATGGTGCTATGCTACTCTGCAAGTAATGAAACTGACATATCCAACGTTCGCTTCTCCTCTTCTCTACTTACTCTGCCTAGCATCAGAAGCTCTGGCCGCAACAACCATGTCCGCTGGCTGCTCGTCCACCTGGTCTTCAGCAGGCAACAACCAGATATGCACCAAGTTGCCACCCGTACCATCGCCCGTGGGTCTCATCACACCCCCGCCGGCACGTGCACCGCAGCCGATTGCTCATCGCAACCTGCTGCCGTTGGTGTGGTGCCACTGCTGCAAATCACGCAGAGTCATCCGTCGCGTCTCAACCACAATCCCCAACCCTGGCCGAGTCTTCTACAAATGTCCGGATCATGGGGTAGTAATATGTTTAAGTGTTGTTCTGCTGCTTTCAGTTGCTAATTTTTTAATAGTTTGCTTGATGATCTTCCAATTTGATTCATGCAGAAAAGGGAAGATTTGTGTGATTTGTATTTCTGGGAAGTTGCTGATGTGGGGGAATGCAACTACGCTGATTATTTGGTTAGCCGAGGAATCTCAATACCAGCAGGTTGGGGTGTTGGACACGTAACTGAAGGAACGGCAGAAGAGGAAGATGCAGAGCAGAAGGTTAAAGATGCAGTTCCTCTGATCATGGCCAAGCAACAGCTGCTGAACGACCTTGACAGCAATGAGGAGATGAAAGAGCTTGTGAAGATAATGGGCAAAATCGATGCGCTCTATAGGATGATTGTCTCTTTATTTGCAGTGTATGTAGCACTCGTGATGTATTCAGTGGCTGTCGGTGTCAAAACCGGGGGATCTCGGGTAGGGGGTCCCGATCTGTGCGTCTTAGGCTGATGGTAACAGGAAGCAAGGGACACAATGTTTACCCAGGTTCGGGCCCTCTCAATGGAGGTAAAACCCTACTTCCTGCTTGATTAATATTGAAGATATGTGGAATAAAATAGTAGATCTACCACGAGATCGTAGAGGCTAAACCCTAAGAGCTAGCCTATGATGGTATGATTGTAATTGTGATCGGCCTACTAAGGACCATGCTCTCTGGTTTATATAGACACCGGAGAGCTAGGGTTTACATGGAGTCGGTTACAAGGAAGGAAACATAATATCCTGATCGCCAAGCTTGTCTTCCACGCAAAGGAGAGTCCCATCCGGACCACTGTTCAAGAAATCTTCCGATTCACCGATTAATGTTCCGATTTATCGGTAATCGGGGGGTGACCGATAAGATTATGCCTTATCTTTGTCGTTTATCTGTTGGACCGATTTATCGTTCTAACAAGCGATTTATCGGGAATCTACCGATAAATTAGACCTATTCATAGCATGATGTTTGCAAAAACTATGTTTATTTATGTTTTGTGGACCTTGTTCTGAAATATGTACTATTTCCCTATTTTGTTTGCCATTATAGGAGGATTCAAAGGCTAGAAATCAAGGTAACACTTCTGTCAAATATTGTTTTGGTGTTGAATATAGCGTATTTTAGTGTTGGGAACCAGACATTTGCAAAAAAAGTCCGATTAATAGTCAACCAATAAAATAGATTAATCGGCTGATTTTTGATTAATCTCTAATCCCTAGCCGACCAAAACGATAACGATAAGCGATATCCTCAACATTGATCCGGACACGAGCCGAAGTCTTGAGTCTTGTATCTTGACGCTTCTGTAGTCCGGACGATGTATATAGTCCGGCTGTCCGGATACCCCCTTATCCAGGACTCCCTCAGTAGCACCTGAACCAGGCTTCAATGACGATGAGTCCGGCACACAGTCTTGTCTTTGGCATTGCAAGGCGGGTTCCTCCTCCGAATACCGCAAGGTTATTATTGAACACGTAGACCGTGTCCAAATCTGCAAGATGATCTTCACATACCCTTAGCATAAATCCGTTCTGCTGGTAATCTTCGTACGTCGTGCCCTCGCATCATGGCCTGGTCCAACACGAACCAGTGTTTCCTGCTCCACCTAGACTCGCGTTGCGAGGCGGTTTTATCGGCACGTCCTGCCAAAGCAGAGATCGTGTCCCTCTTAATACGAGATCTTTCATCAATATGGGCATATGTGACCCCACGGTGACCGTTGGTATAATTCCGTGTATTTTACATAAGCCTCAAGCGGTCACGCTAAGGACTCTTGGTATTCATCCCTTTTATAAAGGGGCCAAGGCCTACGCCTCGTTTCCACCTCTCCTGCTCCTTCTTGCACCTCGAGCTCCATCACCCAAAACCTAAGCTTCCAACACCCCAGATCCTCCAGTATGTCCGGATCCGACGCAGCAGGACGGTGGGTGGCCTCCTCGATTCAGGAGGAGGATATTGTGAAGCTTAGGGAGGTCGGATACCTGACCACTGATATCTAGCATAGGCTTCCTACTCCGGGGCAAGTCATCCCCACGCCGGAGCCCAATGAGAGCGTCGTGTTTACTCCTCACTTCCTACGAGGCCTAGGCCTCACCCTCGACCCCTTTGTGAGGGGGCTCATGTTCTACTATGGTTTGGATTTCCATGATCTGGCTCCAGACGCCATCCTCCACATCTCGTCTTTCATTATTGTGTGCGAGGCGTTTCTCCATGTCAACCCACACTTCGGCTTATGGCTAAAGACCTTCAATGTGAAGCCGAAGATGATCGAGGGGGGACATGCGGAGTGCGGAGGCGCCATAATAAGCAGGAACGCTGATGCCCCATGGCCAGATGGTTCTTTTCCGGAGGTATCCGACGTATGGCAACGGAGATGGTTCTATGTCACTGCTCCCAGAGGCACAAAGTGGGTAGCTTCCCCCGAGTTCTGCTCAGGCCCCCCATCACAGTTGGCGTCTTGGACCAACGTGGGACGGAATTATGGGCCTGCTGGCAATGTACCAGAACTGCAGAGCCGCATCCGGGAGCTTATTAGGAGGGACATAAACCTTGTCAGCATAATTCAAGTAATGCTAGTCCGGCGGATGTTGCCGTGCAAACGTCGGCCTCTCCGTATGTGGGAGTTTAATCCGGAGTGTCCGCGGACCATTAAGCAAAGTGTCCGGACACCACAGAGGATGCGGGCCTAAGCTGCAATCGCCTAGATGCCCAAGTAAGTAACCTTGAAGCCGGACACTTCATTTATATTTATTATAACCATTATTCTGAGAATCCTTCCGTGGCCAGGAATGGCTCAATAAGGCAGAGAGAATTAGGTGTCCGGCGTCACTTCCCGAAGGCTCGCCTGGTCCACTATTGTAAAGATGCTGGGCCGGGTGCTCAGCAAAATCCCTTCAGGGAAAAGTGAAGGAAAGGGCAGTGAAGCCAAACTTCACGCGCTACACATCCAGACCGGGGAAATCGCTACCCATCCTATGGAGGATAGCAAGAAAGGGGAGGCCAAAGCCTCCTCCCCATGCGGGAAGAAGAAGGCCGCCTCCGAAGACTTGGAGGCGGAGACGCCCAAGCAAGGGAAGAAAACATCACGAAAGGGCTCTGCCGCGACGGGCACCCTCACCGCGTCATGCCCACCAACGGGCCAGCCCTCCACCGAGCCATAAGTTATTAATTAATTCGAAAGTGTGATGTTACTCCGAGATCGATAACCAGGACTTTGTCTTTTGTAGTCCGGCGAGCAGCTCTTCTCAACATACTTCGTCTTTAGGGAACCTCCATCCGGAGATGATGGAGAGTGAGACTCCACCCACCTCTCTGCCTCATGAAGCGGGCGACACAAAGGTGTCGTCACGGAGGAGTCCGGACCCACCGAAGCCGGAGGCTAATATGTCAGCCGCCCTAAGCCCGGAGCATTTGACTTCCACGGGGGGCGATGAGAAGGGTCCGGCACAGTTCAGTGTCCGGCCGGACATACTGACGGGCCATTTGGAGCGAGCCGTGCTCTCGGAGGAGCACCGCTCTTTAATGAACATGGTGCTCACGAAGATTTCATCCGCTACCAGCGGTTTGAATGAGGCATTTACAAGCCTGCTCGAAGGCTTTGAGGTATGTAGAGAAAAATGCGCAATTTATTGATTATGAAGCACACGTGTGTAGTGCTCCCTATAGATAGTAGCCCCTGAGACTCTGGTTACCCGCCGTAGGCGGCAAACGGGGGATCATATACTAATGGCTGTGCCGTTAATGTGTGCAGGTATACAAGGATCCGGCAGCCGACCAGTCTGTTGAAGCTGCCGAACTACTAAGGCAGATCGGATCAATTGATTCCGAAATCACGCTGGTGAATAAGCGGCTGGAGGAGTCACAGGGTATGTACTCGGCTTCCCTTATTATGATGTATAGGGAAATGCAAGAGGGGCAGAATATTAATGCCATGTGTTTGCACTGCAGATGGTGCTGCTGCCGTGGAGGCCCTGAGGGCGGAGCTTGCTCAAGCCAAGGAACAAGCTCGGGCTAGCAATGCGGTTGCCCTAAAGGCGGTCGAAGAATTGAGAGCCAAACAGGCTGCTCATCGCCGAAGCGAGGAAAATATGGCCGAAATGGCTGGGGAGTTAAAAAATGCCGCCGACTGGTACGCACTCCTTGAAAAGGAGAATAAGGCTAGTTCGGCCGACCTGGACAAGGCACGTAATGCCGCCAAGGAGATGCGGACCAAAATACGGAGTATGCGGGAGGAGCTCCAACAGGCTGACAAAATCGTGGCTGGGGGCTCGTACTTACTGCGGATGAAGTTCTTGGATCCGAAGTATGCTCCCCTGGCGGGTCGCATGAGTCCTGCAGACGCATATGTGGACTTGGCGAATAGTATAGCTGACGCTGTCAAGTTCTTTGAGGGTCAAGATGATGAAGAAGTGGAGAAGCTTTTCTGGTCGTAGTTCAATGCTCCCACTCGCCCGCTGCCACTGAATGAGAAGGTGGCTGCTATGGCAGAGCTCCACAGGCTGTCCGGACTTGCAATGTGGTCTGTAATAGACCATCTTTGGCCGAAGGGGCCTAATCCGGACAACTACTTTAGTTTGGTGCAACAATTCCTTGGAGCCGTGTCCCGGATTGACGCCATGAGGAGGTCGGCGTGCATAGAGGGTGCGCGGATGGCTCTAGCCCGCGCTAAAGCCTACTGGACGGATATGGAGGCCACTCTAATAGCCAGCCAGGATCCAGCGGGAGGCCAACATCCGGCCGAGCACGACTTGGTGCAAGTCACAGAAGGTGCCCGCCTGATAGAGGCGTAGTGCTCGAAGAGTGTTATATTCGAGTGATAAGTCGAATCATTGTAGAAAACAATGTTTAGTTTAATTATGAGGCTATGTTTATACTTTTGCCCAGAAGTATGATTGTCCCCCCTATGCGGCTGTTCTTATATGTATAAGTAGTCCGAAAGATAGCAGTCGTTGGCTTCAGCCCCCACGCATATAATGCGGGGGTGTTCGCAAAAAATATGCTTAATCACACTTGATCCAACGTCTTGGTCCATTAAGGAGGTGATCGCACGTCGAACTAGGCAACTAGACTATATAGCCATAACACTTTCGCTTAGCCGTGGGAGTATAATGGTGGGGCTACTATGTAGCCCCTGGTACCTTCACGTGCATCCGAATACGGGCGCGTGTGTACATGGCTGGGAAACAACCCTTCGTTAAGGCGGAGGAATCTTTAGGGATTCCGGTGAGTCTTCGAGTGGTTGAACAGTCTCTCGCTGTATCATGACGGTCAGTGTTTGGCTTTCTCTACTGAGGCGCTCATCCGGAATAACCAGGGCATAATCGCAGTAGTTCCCCTTTGGCCTGCCTTAGCCGGATGATAGCAGAACGTAAGGCGGCAAACCCAGGAGCCGGGCAAACCCAACATTTGACCAAAGACATGATTCAAAGCTGATGCATATATGGCCAAACTCATGACGCCGAACACTCCCGAGGGTATTCGGTCTTTTGTAAAAGAAGATAGGATGACAAGAGCCTATTGTAAGCCCTTTATTTCTAGGTACGTGCAATTTAGTCTGCCGTGGCCAAATGCCAAAAACGGCAGTATCCTCTGTGGGTATAGAACCCATGGGATGGTTTAAACAACAAGAGGCAGTAGAAAAGGTTTACACATGGGCTTAATCTAAAAAGAAACCTGTTGCACGGGGCCCTGCTGCACGTCTGCGCCTTTGTCTCCGTTGTGCCGTATCCTGGAAGGGTATCGCGTGAACATTGTCTGTAAAAAAAGAAAAACTCATAGGAGGGTGCAACATAAGTATGCGATTAATAATAAAAGTGTAAGCTGTTGGCCTGCCAATAAGGTAGAGCCAAGCGTGGGGATGTATTAAATATAGACAACCCCGGGTTTCCATTATGGGATTACATATATGGTGCCCTGTTTGAATTTTATCCGGGCTACCGGATTCGTCTAACCGTGTCTGTGGTCGTACTGACCAATCATGTTTTCTAATACTAGAGGCCGCTTATAGTCCGGCCGCTAGGGCCGTCGCGTATTCCTCTGCGTGTGAAGGGCGCTCTATGATTCCGCTAACAGTGATGACGCCACGGGGACCGGGCATCTTAATTGTAAGGTGGCCATAGTGTGGCAATGCGTTGAAGAGGGCGAAGGCTGTTCTTCCTAGCAATGCGTGATAGCTGCTTTGGAAGGGTGCGACAGTGAAGAGCAGCTCTTCGCTTCTGGAGTTGCCTGGGGAGCCGAATGTTACTTCCAGCACGACGGAGCCCCTGGCGCAGGCTGCAATGCCTGGTATCACCCCTTCAAAGGTGATGTTGCTTTGTTTAATTCTGGTTGGGTCTATCCCCATTCTGCGGACAGTGTCCTCGTATATTAAATTGAGACCACTGCCGCCGTCCATGAGGACACGGGTGAGATGGTATCCGTCGATTATTGGGTCAAGCACCAAGGCCTGTGATCCTCCTCGCCTAATTGTAGTTCGGCCGTCCATGTGATCGAAAGAGATCGGACGAGACATCCAGTAGTGAGACGTGGGTACGACGGGCTCTACATCGTGCGCTTCTATGGGCGCGCGTTCATGCCCTCTCGTGGATGTGTGAGTCGCGTGGATCATGTTTACTGTTTTAACCTCTGGCAGGAATTTTTTCTGTGCCCCAGTGTTCGGCTGGTGAGGTTCATCCTCATCTTCGCTTGGTGTGCCCCTCCCCTTTTGTTCGGCATTTAATTTGCCGGCCTGCTTGAAGACCTAGCACTCTCTATGGGTGTGGTTCGCAGGTTTCTCCAGGGTGCCATGAATTTGGCATAGTCTGTCCAGGACTCTATTCAGACCGGATGGTCCGTCTTTACTGCTTTTGAATGGCTTCTTTTGCTGATCAGGTCGAGAGACCCTGAATCCAGTGTTGACCGTCGTGTTGTCCTGGCTCTCTTCCTTGTTTTGGCGTTTGTTTTTATTACGACGTGGCTTCCCGTGGTCATCCCTTAGTTCGGATGTGCTGGGGTCGCTGGTGCCTTTACAGACCAGCCAACTATCCTCACCCGCGCAAAAGCGGGTAATAAGGCTTGTTAAGGCTGCCATTGTCCTTGGCTTTTCTTGGCCGAGGTGTCGGGCGAGCCATTCGTCATGGATGCTGTGTTTGAAAGCCACTAAGGCTTCAGTGTCCGGACAGTCAACAATTTGATTTTTCTTAGTGAGGAATCTGTTCCAAAGCTTGCGGGCGGACTCTCCGGGCTGTTGGATTATGTGACTTAGATCGTCTGCGTCCGGAGGCTGGACATAAGTCCCTTGAAAATTGGCCTTGAAAGCGTCTTCGAGTTCCTCCCAACTCCCAATTGAGTTTTCGGGGAGGCTTTTCAACTAGTGTCGAGCTGGTCCCTTCAACTTGAGGGGAAGGTATTTGATGGCGTGGAGGTCATCTCCACGAGCCATGTGAATATGCAGGATAAAATCCTCGATCTAGACCCATGGGTTTGTCGTGCCGTCGTATGCCTCTATCTTCACAGGTTTAAAGCCTTGTGGGAATTCATGGTCCAGTACTTCTTTGGTGAAGCACAGGGGGTGAGCAGCCCCTCTGTATTTGGGCGCATTGTGGCATGTAGTCAGCTGTTGTTGTGTCCGGGGTTGATTCCGAACTGGTATTTGGCTTGTATGAGCATTTGGGTGACCAAAGTCCTTCGCTGGGGTGTGTCTTCTAGATCCATATATGGACCTAGCTGCACCGGCCTACTTATCCGGATGCTCGCATGGATCGTGCGTAGTGTCTGCAGCCGCTCTGTTATGGTTGTGAAGCGGTATGTCTGGTTTCTTGGTCGAATTTTCTTTTGGTGGAACGGCCGCGTCGTCAAACTCTGGCGGTAGCTTGCTCTTCGGATAGCTTTTCGTATGGCGGTCATCGCCATATCTTTCTTCAGTGCCTAGCACTTTATTCCATCTTCGGCTGAGCTTTTCCTGTGCGGCTTTGAGCCGTTGCTTCTGCTTTTTTAGACTTCTCGCGGTGGCCATAAGCTTTCTGTGGAGGTTGTCTCGTTCCACTTGTTCGTTCGGGATGACGAATCCATCATCGTCCGGACTGTCTTCCTGTTCTGGGGCGGCATCATGAGCTCGTCCCTCTGGATCATTGTGATCGGGTATTTTCTCCGAACTTGATTTGGCGTGACCTGGCTCGTCCTGCTCCATCACTGGGTCCGTGTGTTCATTATTGCTTTCAGAGTTTGCAGGTATATCAGCTCTTCTTGCGCTCTTATCGCTATTTTTGCCATTGCTGGACTTTGAGCGGCGCCTGTGCCGCCTTTTTGGCTTTTGCCCGGGTGTTTTATCTTCTGGGTTATCGCTGTCGTCCTTATTAGACGTATCTACCATGTATATATCGTGTGACAAGGTAGTAGTCCCGCGCCCCAGGGATTCTGGAGCTTCTCCTGCATCATCGTCCATACCGTCGATGTCTTCGGAGTCGAAGTCATGCACATCGGTTAAATCTTCGATCGTGGCAATGAAGTGGGTGGTGGGTGGGCATCGAATTCCTTCGTCGCCTGCTTCCCACTCGGGCCAGACATAGTTCGGCCCAAAGTCTCCTGACAAAGAGAGAGACCTTACTGAGTTCATCATGTTGCCAAAGGGCGAGTGATGAAAGATGTCCGCAGCTGTAAACTCCATTACCGAAGCCCTACCCGGCTCGGCTGGCTCAAGAGCGAGAGGACCAGGACCAACAGCCGGATATGAGTCCGGGGGCCCAGGGTAACAGGCCTCCACAGAGGTGGGACCTGTGTTCGGCTCCACCGCCGATGAGTGTGCGGCCCGCGGGGCGGGGTCCAGCCCTCCGTCCATAGGCAACGAAACCTGCCCTGGATGTAGATCCGGGGCTGCTTCGGGGATGATGTCCCGAGCATTTTCCGACTGCAGGTCTAGGCCGTGCTTGTCGTGACTGTCCGGCATTCCTGGCACAGGCTCGAATCCGCCGAAGATCAAGTCTCCGCGGATATCTGCCGTGTAGTTCAAGTTTCCGAACCTGATCTGGTGGCCAGGGGCGAAGCTATCGATCTGCTCCAACTGGCCAAGCGAATTGGCCCGCAGTGCGAAGCCGCCAAACACAAAGATCTGTCCGGGGAGAAAAATCTCACCCTGGACTGCGTTGTTGATGCTTGAAGATGCCATCAAGCCTCGAAGCGACGACACAGAGGAACTCTCAATGAAAGCACCAATGTCGGTGTCAAAACTGGTGGATCTCGGGTAGGGGGTCCCGATCTGTGCGTCTTAGGCTGATGGTAACAGGAAGCAAGGGACACAATGTTTATTCAGGTTCAGGCCCTCTCGATGGAGGTAAAACCCTACTTCCTGCTTGATTAATATTGAAGATATGTGGAATACAAGAGTAGATCTACCACGAGATCGTAGAGGCTAAACCCTAAGAGCTAGCCTATGATGGTATGATTGTAATTGTGATCGGCCTTCTAAGGACCATGCTCTCCGGTTTATATAGACACCGGAGAGCTAGGGTTCACATGGAGTCGGTTACAAGGAAGGAACCATAATATCCTGATCGCCAAGCTTGTATCCCCTTTTGCTCATATAAATAAGTAAATAGCAGAGGCCCTGTCGGGTCAGCTTTGTTCTCATTCGAAGACGTCGAGCAAATTGTAGTCCAACAGCAAACTATGTCATCAAATTCAAGTTTCACAGCCAAATATGAGTACAACTACCAAACAATGTCATCATGTTTTAGTTGTCATACAATCACCAAACACAAATCAGCATACATAACAAGTGATGTTCTCACAGCAAAACACTAAACAACATGTTCATTAGGTTTCAGTTGTCATAGCAAACACAATTTCACATAGTAGATAAAAAACGTCTTCTGACAGGCAAATACGACAAAATTGTAATCATCATCCGCAGCAGCAGCGTCAACATCTTCGCCATGTGTATCAGTCTGAATCGTAATTCCCCATGGTGTCATCTTCTTCTTCGTCCTCAACGTCCTTGAACGTTGGCTTCTTCTTGATCAACTCTTGTATGTCCACAACACGATAGGCAATTTTTTCGCCGGCATCATTGACGTGATGGTTCTCAAAGATATTAGGAACATCTGTGTTATCTTGTACATCAGGAGCAGTGTAAGCATCATCTTGTTGTGCGACTTTATTAAACGAATTCCTCTGCTCAAACCTTTGCAATACTCTCCAGTCATCGCTACGTGCAAATGTGTCTTCCAAGAAAAATATCTGTGTTGCTTGATTTGCCAAAATAAAAGGCTCGTTGGTCTTACGCCGCCTTGACATTGATGGATTTGAAATAATCATCAGCTCTAGGTTTTGCGATCCTAGAAAACAGGTTATACCAATGATAGCACAACAGAACCACACACCGATGATCCTCGAAACTAGAGATATACTGCAACTGAACAATGTCTGTTATGTTAGCATACATTTCAGTTGTCTCTTTGTCATACGTAGCCGTGCTCATGATGGCACTGTTTTGTGTCTTCTTGCCTTCGTCTCGTGCAAGGGTGTTGTAGCGCACATCTCCAACAACGCAAGATTCATAATGTCTTACCCGAGTATCAGGACCCGTTGCTAGTGAGTAAAGGGCATCATCAACTGCCTGCCCATCCTCCCGCATCTTCTTAACCTATGGTTAGAAAATACACAAGCTGATCATCTTATGTACTCAATATATTAAAACAACTGACAATGCACTTCAAAAGCTTACATGGTTCTTGAACCATTTCGCAAATCCTGCCATAACCAGTTTGTCAATGTTTCTTGGATTTTGCGGCAGTAACTCCTCTTTGTAGATGCTGCACAACATAGTGATCGCGTCAAACATCTAAATATATAAGAATGTTCTGCAAGTTTAGTAGATTACGATGTATAAGCTGCAGTACTGCACTTACTTGATATAAGGTAGTATCTCAGGACAGTTATTCAACACATACCAAACCATTTTGTCCAAATATTTAGATTTGTCCTCTTGTCGACTCTTCCCTATAACTCGAACAGAATAATCGAAAACATTGAGCCCGGGATTGTCTTCACCCACCTCTTTGCTAAGCTGATCAGCTGTTTCAATGTATTTTGAGCAGAATGTCAACGCTTCTGTAGCAATGTAGGCCTCTGCAATGGAACCCTCGGGTCTAGCTCTGTTCCTAACATAGCCTTTGAAAGTGCCTAGCCGCCTTTCAATAGGGTACATCCAGCCATAATGTACTGGACCTCTAAGTAGTGCCTCATCAGGTAGATGAACAGCCAAATGCACCATCACATCAAAGAAGGCTAGAGGATATATCTTCTCAAGGTCGCATAAGATAGTTGGTATCTTGTCTCTAAGACGCTCCAAAGAATATATCCTAATATTTCTACTGCAGAGTTCCCTGAAGAATTGTCCCAACTCTGCAACTGCTCTGTATAAGTCAGGGCGGCCCAATCCTCTAAGGATAACTGGTAAAACCCTTTAAAGTAGGGCGTGGCAGTCATGAGTTTTCAACCCTTGTACCTTGTTTCCATCTGCACTGACTCTCCTTTCAGGGTTGGAAGCAAATCCATGTGGGAATCTCACACATGACAGGACCTCGCATAATTCTTTTCTTTTTACCTTGTCCAAGACGTACACAGCTGGTGCCATATCCCGTGGTTTACCTTCATCTTGCACCTGCAAATCCTTTTTGAAACCCAGGTGTGTCAAATCAATCCTAGATTTTAAGGTATCTTTCGTCTTGCCTTCAATGTTAAGAAGTGTGCCGATAATGCTGTCACATATATTTTTCTCGATGTGCATCACATCAAGATTATGCCGCAGATCCAAATCTTTCCAATACTCCAAGTCCCACAAAGTGGACCTGCGGGTAAACAATAATCTCTCTTCTACCGTGCCATGCTTCCTTTTCCCGCTACCATTACCAGGATGGTTTCCTTGTGTAATATGCCTGACCTTCTCTAATTCCACTTGCAACTCATCCGCGGTGAGCCTCTTTGGCGCATCACGGTTTTCATGCTTTGCATTGAACACATGTCTTCGGTATTTTGTAGGATGCGGCTTGTCCTTGGCAAGGAAACGACGGTGGACAATGTAACAGATCTTGCTAAGTATTGCATATGACAGCGGCCTGTAACAGCGAACACATGCGTTGTAACCATGTGTTGTTCGCCCTGACATAGTGCCGAAAGCCGGATAATCATGGATGCACCAAATTACAACAGCACGTAGAAAGAAATCAGCTGGTGGGCTTCTATATAGGTCTCGAGTGAGAACACCCTTCCATAGCTGTTGAAGTTCCTCCACAAGAGGCTCCATGAACAAATCAAAATCCTTTCCAGGACTTTTTGGACCTGGGATGAGGAAGGCCATCATGTAGTTTGATTCTTTGGTGCAGACATTTGGAGGCATGTTGTAAGGGATAACAAGCACTGGTCACATGCTATATGTGGCGCTCTGGTGGCCAAATGGGTTAAATCCATCTGAAGCTAAGCCAAGTCTAATGTTTCTCGGGTCAGCAACAAACTCTTTGTGTTTATCGTTGAAGCTTTTCCACTCACTACCATGAGATGGATGGCTCATTACATTCTGATCTCTGTACTCCTGGTTCCTAGAATGCCACAGTACATCCTCTCTTGTTTCAGCATCATGAAACAACCTCTGCAATCTTGGTGTAATTGGAAAATTTCTAAGAACATTATGAGGAATCCTCTTCACAACATCGCCATCTTTCCATCTTGATGATTTGCATTTCGGGAATTCACTTAAGTTGGCATAACCCTTCCGGAATAGAACACAATTATTCTTACAAACATGGATCATAATATCCAATTCCAACTGCATGAAGGAAATTCTTCATTTTACTGTAGGTGTGTGGCAGCTCAGACGCATCTGGGAAAGATTTGTGGAAAGCAGCAAACATCGCATCGAATTATTTGTTGATCATCCGCTCAGATGTCTTCACCTGAAGAAAGGTGACCATAGCTGAGAATACTGACAGCTTATTTCCTGGGGTGACAGCAACGTTGCATTGTTCCTCTTCCACCTAAGCATCAGGCAGATCAAGATGGTGATCTGCTACTTCCACGTAGTCAATAACATTGACGTTCATAGCTTCACCATGATGAACCCACCTAGTATATGTGACCGACATCCCATACAAGTGTAGATGATTTTGCACAGTTGATTGGGGTCTTGTAACTGAATTCATAAAACTGCTACACGGGCAGAGCACATCTGATTTCGGACCACCGTACTCAGCTCTGATCAAGTTCATGAAGTTTTCAACTCCCTCGACATATGCAGCGGAGAATCTTCGAGCAGAAGTTATCCAAGTCCTGTCCATCTGTTAGACATACAAATTAGTTCTTCTACTAGATATTATAAGAAAAACATATATGCTTTTTTATGAAGTCCAGAAAAGAAATACCTAGGTCGATGTCTAAAGCTATGGCAAGATATTTGGACGAGCAGATCTAAGTAACGAAATATATGTAAAGCTAATTCAGCAAACAGATTTGAGTGCTAAATTATGGCAGGCTATTTCAACAGTCAATGAGGCCGAGCACACAACCATCAAACTATCAAAGGCCATCGCAGCAACAAAGATCAAGTATAAAACGGTGTAGAGCTATTTCACCTAACAGATTGGCTACTAGACCATGGCAATCTACGTCACAATAAATATATGGCAGGATATCTTAGCAACTAATTGGCCTTGGCATGCCATCTCAGCTAAGCTGATTGAGTGCAGAACAGGGCAAGGAAGCTTCTTAAGCAGAGCATATTGATAGTAAACTACTTCGGCAAACAGTGAGATTAACAGCGTCTATAAGCTAACATTCAACGCTTCACCGATATGAACGGGGCCTTAGTCTAGAATGCGCGTACCGTGGGAGAAGCTGACCGCCGTGCATCTCCACACGAATGTCGCCAGCGGTGGCGGCGTTGACCGCCGTGCGCCTTCACAAGAACGTAGCCAGAGATGGCGGCGCGGCTAGAGGACGACAGTCTACGAGAGCGTACTATGGGAGCGAGAGGATCGCCGAACCGCGGCGCCGACATATCGGCGCGGCGGGGAGGGCGGCTTTGGCGGAGCGAATGGAGTGGAGGGGACAGTGGGGAGCAGGGTTTGGGGAATATTATTGGCTAGTTGGCCGAAGGGTGGTTGAATCGGATTTGGGGGGAATTTTTGGGTGTGGGGGGGGGAGGATTTTCACGCGGTGGCGGGGGGAGTTTGGCGCATGGTCGGTTTCTCCAAGTGCAGTCCCACGTGTCAGTGAAGAGGCAAGCCGAAGCGCGTTCCGTTTGCGTGAGCCGTGTGTGAGGGAGTCCTGGATAAGGGGGTATCCGGACAGCCGGACTATATTCATCATCCGGAATATAGAAGCGTTAAGATACAAGACTCAAGACTTCGGCTCATGTCCGGATGGGACTCTCCTTTGCGTGGAAGGCAAGCTTGGCGATCCGGATATTATGTTTCCTTCCTTGTAACTGACTCCATGTAAACCCTAGCTCTCCATGTCTATATAAACTGGAGAGGATGGGCCTTAGAAGGCCGATCGCAATTACAATCATACCATCATAGGCTAGCTCTTAGGGTTTAGCCTCTACGATCTCGTGGTAGATCTACTCTTGTATTCCACATATCTTCAATATTAATCAAGCAGGAAGTAGGGTTTTACCTCCATCGAGAGGGCCTGAACCTGGGTAAACATTGTGTCCCTTGCTTCCTATTACCATCAGCCTAAGACGCACAGATCGGGACCCCCTACCCGAGATCCGCCGGTTTTGACACCGACATTGGTGCTTTCATTGAGAGTTCCTCTGTGCAGCCGCTGCAAGGGCTGGATAGCTCGTCTCGTTGTCAAGGACGACATCACTTCTGGGGGAGCGCTGGCTGTAGGCCAGACTCTCTGACTTGGCGGCTTCATCACGACCGCCCCATCAGCTGTCGTGCCGACAATGGCGTCTCGGGTCATGACTCATAACCTTCGCATTGATTCGGAGCTTGCCGAACAGATGGATCCGATTGAGCTCTCCTCGCTTACCGAGCTCTTGGATCACATCGCCGCTTTGGGAGTCGCTAGGGACTATGACCAGATTGGGCTTAAACCCGACCAGAGGGACATTAGATCCTCGCCGGCCACCCATGAGGTAGCGCTAGTGTAAGAATCGCACGTGGGTTGCGCCTCAAATTTGAGGACGAATTATGTTCGGATCACCGGATTCAGCGAGCCGAACACCCACCCAAAGGAATACATGACCCAGGTCCCGGACTTAGAATCGGGTGCTGGGCCAAAGGGATTAGGTAATACTCCAGATCCTGAACTGTCAGGCTCGGCACTTCCCGTGCCCCCGGGCGTTAGACCAGACCAAAATCCGGATTCAGCCAACGACGCTCGCTCGGACTTAATCCGTCTCTCCCGTGTCCGGCAGGAGCCCAAGGAGACGGTACACTGGGCCAGATTCCTCCTTGCTCTTAACAAGGTCAAGGACTGCCACAAGGCTGACGTAGTGTCTCTTTTCTGCAGAAACTACACGAACAAAGGACTCCTTAATGCTATAAGTCACCGTGACATAGTGCACTTTATAGACTTAGCACCATAGTACAAAAGTACTGTGCGATGGAAAGTGCCTGGAAAACCCAAACTGAATTTTGGGATAGTATGGCCCTCACCAGAACCTTTGTCCGAACTAAACGGCCGAACTCTCATAAGTCGACCAACTCAATTGCCAAGAAACCAAAACCCGCCCCAGGGCGTGGAACCGTATTGGAAGAATGGCTCAACGGGCCGTGTAAGCTTCACAGCACGCCGGATGCAACGCCGACCCATAGCCTTAGAGCATGTTGGATACTCCGGCAGGTAGCTAAGAGTGGCGAGGATCTCCTCGAGAGCCATAAAGTAGAACCACATCCCGCCAAGGTACACAATATGGTGCTGACAGTCTTCGAGACCTTCGCCTCAAACAATAGGCGCAAGCGAGCGCATCGAAGCTCCACTAAAATTTGCCATGAGGCAAAAGTAAATCTGTGGAATGACACTGCTATAACCTTCAATTCCAGTGATGAACCCCAATTCCAGTCCGTCTGGGCGCCGGCTGCTCTGGTCCTCAGCCCCATAGTGGATGGCTTTCGGCTCACTAAAGTACTCATGGACGGCGGAAGCGGATTAAACCTAATCTATGAAGAAACACTCAAGAAGATGGAGATTGACAAAAGCCGCATTGAACAAAGTGGCACGACCTTCAGGGGAATTATCCCTAGTCGGGAGGCACGGTGTGCGGGAAAAATCACACTCGATGTGGTATTCGGTACCCCAGAGAATTACAGGTCCGAAGAAATCACTTTCCAAGTGGCTCCTTTCAACAGCGGGTACCACGCCCTTCTAGGGCGGGACGCGTTTGCGAGCTTTCAAGTCATACCCCATTACGGGTACATGAAACTTAAAATGCCCGGACCCAATGGAATCATCACTCTAGCTAGTGATCCGGACGTCGCACTCCGCGCCGAAAACAAAACCGCAGCGCTGGCCTTGGAAGCATTATCCGAAGCCCTAGCGGCAGAAGAATTAACCACGCTACACGCCACCGTGGACAGGGACAACGTGATACTCGACAAGCGACCCAAGTCCACCTCATTCAGACCCGCAGATGAGATAGTCAAATTCCAAGTCCACCCAACGGACCCCATGAAGACAACTTCCATCGGGACACAGTTGAACCCTGCTATGGACGCTGCACTGCGCGACTTCTTGCGCGAGAATTGGGATATCTTCGCCTGGCACCCATCGGACATGTCGGGCATCCCACGTGGATTGGACGAACACGGCCTTAACATACTGAAGGGATACAGACCTGTTAAACAGACCCTAAGGCGATTTTTGGAGCCCAAACGACAAGCTATGGGGGAGGAGCTAGCCAAGCTACTTGAGGCCGGATTCATCAGAGATATCAAACATCCGGATTGGCTGGCGAACCTGGTAATGGTACCAAAGAAGGACAAATCCTGGTGCCTGTGCGTCGACTTCAAAGACCTTAACAAGGCTTGCCCCAAGGATCCCTTTCCCCTCCCTCGCATCGATCAAATCATCGACGCCACAGCTGGACACGACTCGCTGTGTTTCCTCGATGCATACTCTGGATACCATCAAATAAAGATGGCAGAGTCCGACCAAGCTGCAACAGCTTTCCTAACGCCATATGGCCCTTTCTGCTTCAACACTATGCCTTTCGGGCTTAAGAATGCCGGAGCAACCTATCAACGCATGATTCAAACATGCCTGGAAAAGCAAATCGGCAAAACAGTGGAGGCATACGTGGACGACGTAGTCATAAAAACAAGATACGTCGAAACCCTAATTGATGACTTGAGGCTTACGTTCGATAACTTACGAACATACGACATCAAGCTGAATTCGGAGAAATGCGTTTTCGGCGTCCCCTCTGGAAAACTGTTGAGGTTCATCGTTTCCAATAGAGGAATTGAAGCTAATCCGGCAAAAATCCGAGCTTTGTCACAGTTGGCTATACCAACAGACCTCAAACACATCCAGAAACTAGCTGGATGCGTGGCTGCTTTAAGCCGCTTTATCTCCAGATTAGGAGAAAAGGCATTGCCTCTTTATCGCCTCCTTCGACGCACCAAACACTTCGTGTGGACGGATGCAGCCGCGGGCGGACTAGATGAAATAAAGACCTTATTGGACAGTAATCCGGTCCTAATAGCGCCAACTATCAGCGAACCTATGCTGCTGTACATAGCTGCAACACATCAAGTTGTAAGCGCAGTACTCGTCGTCGAACGAGAGGTTGACGGATACAAATTCCCGCTACAGAAGCCGGTTTATTACGTATCCATGGTCCTCACCCCATGCAAAGCCCAATACCCACACTATCAAAAAATAGCATACGCGGTCTTCATGTCATCCCGGAAGCTATGACACTACTTTCAAGAGTGTTCGATTACGGTGGCGTCCGAAGTACCGCTAAACGACATAATAAATAACCGCGATGCCACGGGCCGGATCGCTAAATGGGCCATCGAGCTCCTTCCGTTTGACATAACATACAAGCCTCGGCGGGCTATCAAGTCGCAAGTATTAGCTGACTTTGTCGCCGAATGGACGGAAGCCGAACTCCCTAAAGAGTACGACACGTACTCTAACTGGATCATGCACTTTGACGGCTCTAAAATGCTGGCCAAATTGGGAGCAGGCATCGTCCTGACCTCTCCCACCAGAGACACGGTCCAATACGTCCTCCAAATATTATACACAGACTCCAACAATGCAGCCAAATATGAGGCTCTGTTGCACGGTCTTCGGATGGCAGTCTCTATGGGCATTCAGCGCCAAGAAGTGCGCGGAGACTCAAACCTCGCAATATCACAAATAAATGGAGACTTTGATGCCAAGGATCCGAAAATGGCGGCCTATCACAATGCCGTCCTTAAAATGTCAGCTCGGTTCGAGGGGCTCGAATTCCACCATGTGGCTCGAGAAAACAATCAAGCGGCAGACGTCCTTGCCCGCATCGGTGCTAAACGCGACCCTGTCCCACCAAACATATTCCTGGAAAAACTGTTCAAGCCATCTGTAGTATGGGAAGGGGAGTTCGGCAATACCAGCACGGATCCGAATACATCCCCAGATTCCGAACTATCAGAAATAGTCGGAAGTTCTACCATCGAAATAACATCGTCAGCCCACGAAATAATGGTTGTCATCGCCCCATGGACTGAGCCTTTCTTGGACTACCTAAATAGGCAGGAGCTCCTTGAAGACCAAAACAAAGCACGCTGCGTTGTCCGGCGTTCTAAAGCTTACAAAGTCCATGAAGGAGAGCTCTATAAGAAAAGTGCTACCGGAGTGCTCCAAAGGTGCATCTTCGAAGAGGAAGGGCGGCAGCTCTTGGCTGAAATCCATGCCGGACTGGGCGGGCACCACGCTGCGGCCCGAGCACTAGTCACCAAGGCCTTCCGTACAGGTTTCTATTAGCCGACGGCCCGAGCAGACGCACAGGACCTTATCCAACACTGCGTCGGTTGCCAGCTCTTCACCAATCAGAGTCATATGCCCCCTACCGTTCTTCAAACAATCCCCATAACTTGGCCCTTCGCGGTCTGGGGGCTGGATATGGTCGGACCCCTTAAAGGGGGAACCATAAGAAAAAATACTTATTGGTCATGGTTGACAAGTTCACCAAATGGATAGAAGCCAAACCAGTGAAAACGGCCGAATCCGGACCAGTCATAGACTTTATATCTGGGGTCGTACACCGATACGGTGTCCCCCACGGCATCATCACCGAAAATGGCTCAAATTTTACAGCCGATGAAGTGAAAGCTTGGTGCAGCAAAATGGGCATTAAGCTCGACTATGCTTCCGTCTACCACCCTCGAACTTATGGTTAGATCGAAAGGGCAAATGGTCTCATCATGAGCGGCATCAAACCCAGACTAGTGCGATCCTTGACAGAGTCAGATACTCATTGGGTCGAGGAGCTCGACTCCGTACTCTGGGGGCTACACTGTGTGCGTAAACTTTACCTGGGGGCTTCCTATACGGAAGCTTAATATAAATTACTTTCAGGGCTTTTTGCCCGTCACACATGCGTTTCTTTTTCCATGTGTGCCTTTTCTTCACCATTATACGCATCGATATGACTTAAGACATGGCCAAGCTGGGTTGCCTGGCTCCTATGTTTATGCCCTACGTTCCCATTAATTTGGCTAGGGAATAAGGGGAGCACCTCTGTGATTGTTACTGCCGGTTGAGCCGGATGTGTACCTCAGACTGGGTGAAGCCAAAAGCTAGTTTCCTTAAGAGAATATTCGGTCGATGAACAAAAGATGTCTTCGTTTATTATAACATTAATCCCCAAAAGTTTTGTATCCTGCGCTTTGGTTCGCAATCCGGACATGTGCCTTGACACATGCTTACCCAGGGAAAGGAACCCTTAACGGAACTATTCTCCCTCGAAGATGTTTCTTGCTAACCATGCAATATAACATAACTAGTTGGGTACTTGTCTGTTCAAGCACTTATGACCCCTACGCCTGGTCTCCATGCATACTCCGGTTTATATAACCGAGCGGGTATTCGGACACACCCCGGACTTTAGGATCCGGGGGCTAAAGCGAAAAGGTCTGCCACGACAAATGATTTTAATCCGGCTAGGGGCTACTTATGTCCATCGAATTACACATTCATTTGGACTGATTATATTCATCCTCTATACCATCCAACAGGCTATCTAACTTACAATCCTATTGAGAATACTTTGCGGCTAACGCCACCTGGTCATATACCAGACTCACGGGAATTTCTTGCCAATCTGGCCCGGCCGGTCCAACTTCGGCCATATGGTTCGGGTCCAGCTTGGTGTAGCGCGTCTTCACCATTGCCCATGCTTCTCTTGCACCTTGCCGGCAGGCCGATATCTTCCACAAACGGAAGCGCCACCGTGCTCCTTGAAGCATGTCCACAAGCCCCCCCCCCATGCCATTTGGCAGGGTGCTTGATTGCCACAGAGAGTGCGCAATGCCCTGCATCACCTGCCGAGCTCGCTTGTGCAGTTGTGAGAGGTCCTGCAGTACATCACCTGCAGAAGCGGGCATATCCTCCTTAGGGCGACCCGTCAGCATTCCTACAAACACAATTTTTTCAATATGCTTCCTCGCTGAACTATGCTACAGTTTGTTTAGGCACTTACAATAAATGCCGCGGCGAAGCCTTCTGTTCTCCTTCGCGGAGTCTGCCAGCTGCGTGCGGACGTCCTTTAATTCCACGTCCAGCCGAACATTGGCATCTTGGAGCATATTTTTATAATACTTCACTTGCGTAAGAATGCGCTCACCGGCCTTTAGTTGCCTCTAGAGATGCGACTCATCGTCTCCCCCGCCCTCCGGATTCACTCCGGGGTTGTCTACAGAACTTTCTGTTAAAATCGCCATACCAGCCAGTTGCCGACTAGTGCGTTTTCATATAATTACGATAAATGTTACCATATGAGGCCTTCTAGGATTCCTCTAGCTTGGCAACTGTGGCCCTTAGTTGGGTCTTGCAATCCTCTAGCTCCCGAGACAATTACTCATTCTTATCTACAAGAACCTGCACATAAATTGATACTTAAAACTGTTGTTTCAACCGTTTCAAGTCTCAGGGGCTACTACTATACATGCTTATCAAACTTTCTTACCCGTATATCTTGGGTATACTGGACTGTCGCCCGGGCGAGTCTGCTTTGAGCGGCTTGGATGTATGCGTCTCCCGAATTGAAGGCGTTAAATGCCTCTTCGGAAAAGATGTTGTTGTGAAGCACGGACCATCGACACCGATGATGCATGGGGCTCTCTACTTCCGAATTTGTGGCAGAGAGCATGTCTGTGTCCTCTGTCGGAGGACTATGCGGCGTCGGCCCTACGTCCGCCTCCTCTCTCGAAATTGGTCCTGGAGCCCGACTGGTGGAGGCGTGGTTGGCAGGACCTCCGGATACCGCCCGGATACTCCTCTTCCTGCCAAGATATACAAAGGGCATTGTTATACTTGAAACGACAACAAATTACATGACAAGTTGTTTTCTTACCTCTGTAGAGGCGTGTCGGTTCTAATCGCCTTCCTCTTGAGCCTACCCAATTTGGACGCCTGTGGCTGACGGGTCCCTAGGGGCTCAGCCCTGTGATCCGAACGTCGCTTCTGCAAAAGCACGACATATCAGGGATAAGCTGTGACATCAGGAAAGAATCCTCTTCGGAGGATCGAGTTTTCGGCTTGGCTTACACGCGACGAAGGTAATAGTCCAGGATAATCAGCTGTGATAGCTACCGGGGCGCCGTCACGGCTCGCCCAATAAAATACCCCGTCGACAAGCTCCACGGCCGCATCTGGGTCTTCTTCGAGTCCCGGATCCAGGGCCCTTTCCGGGTCCTCTGGCTGCGGAGAAGGGCTGGTGATTCCTTCCACGTCCCTCCTCAGTTCCTGCTTGGAAATATCGAAGCAGGTAACTTTAGCAAAGAACGCCACAATAAGTGAA
The DNA here is from genome assembly GCF_018294505.1 of Triticum aestivum. Classification (NCBI taxonomy): domain Eukaryota; kingdom Viridiplantae; phylum Streptophyta; class Magnoliopsida; order Poales; family Poaceae; genus Triticum; species Triticum aestivum. The sequence continues at coordinate 94,532,681 of NC_057804.1, forward strand.
GCGATAAAATAAATAACGACTTACCCAGTTTGGGGGATTGTACATGGAGAATCCGTCCCGCGGTTTGATATGAAGGAATTCTTCCTCTTCTCCTTTGAACAGGTCAGACAGTATCCTTGCCAGAGCGGTGGGGGAGTCCGGATCCTTACGGCCGCAGCGTGTGGCATCGTCTGTCTCGTTGTAGTGCCACATGGGATTGCTCCGATATTGGAGCGGTTGCACTCCCCGCATTATGCAAATTGCCATCACCTCGACTATCGTCAGTCCGGATTTGGCTAGTAACTTTATCCTGTTCATCAGGAAATGTACTTCCCTGGAATCCTCTTCTTGGGGGCCTCGGGGGCGCCAGCTTAGACGTGCCCTCGGTGGGGAGTTACTGAACTTGGGGAGTCCTGTCCGGACTGGATCCGGAAGGGGAGCGTTGTCAATATAAAACCACTCTGAAGCCCAGTTATCTGGTGCCTTCTTGGGAGTACCGGATAGGTATCCGGTCAGCGATACGCCATACTTCGGCCCCGCCCACTTGACATAGGGATTCTCCCTGGTTGCGGGGGACAAGGCAGAACAACTTCTTCCACAATCCGAAGTGAGCCTCACAGGCTGGGGTAAAATTGTGCAACTGGAGGCCGTAGAACTCCATAAGCCCACGAAGGAATGGATGAATAGGAAATTCGACGCCCCTTAACAGATGCGGAATTAAGCATATTCTCTCCTCTGGGGACGGATTGGGGGACCTCTCCGCTTGGTCTCCACTGTTATAGGTGGCCACTCCAGCTCGGATAGGGACCATGAACGCTGGCGGGAGGAGCCCTTGGGTTTGTAACTTTACTAGACGGCTATGGGAAACTGAACACTCTCCCCAGTCTCCCAGCTTGGGGCAAGGGGAGCGAGCAGAAGAGCTGCGACGACCGGCCATGCTGGAATGGTTTTTTTCTGAGCGCTCTGTTGGATGCTTGCTCAAGGAGGGAGCGTGAGGTTTGGATCTGGGAATCCCCGTTTCTTCAAATAGACGTCTAGCCCGAAGGACCGAGGGTGGCGAATGCAAAAATGCCTTGACTCCTCACATTCGCTAGACACGTGGAAATGGTCATTATTGATACACTGAAGCCGAGGAGTAGAACATTGATGAAGATGTCGGACACTGTTCATCATGATGGGAACCTTGGAGTATTTGGAAGGAGGAACCCGCCTTGCAATGCCGAAGACAAGACTGTGTGCCGGACTCATCGTCATTGAAGCCTGGTTCAGGGGCTACTGAGCGAGTCCTAGATAAGGGGGTATCCGGACAGCCGGACTATATTCATCGTCCAGACTATAGAAGCGTCAAGATACAAACTCAAGACTTCGGCTCATGTTCGGATGGGACTCTCCTTTGCGTGGAAGGCAAGCTTGGCGATCAGGATATTATGTTTCCTTCCTTGTAACCGACTCCATGTAAACCCTAGCTCTCCGGTGTCTATATAAATCGGAGAGGATGGTCCTTAGAAGGCCGATCACAATTACGGTCATACCATCATAGGCTAGCTCTTAGGGTTTAGCCTCTATGATCTCGTGGTAGATCTACTCTTGTATTCCACATATCTTCAATATTAATCAAGCAGGAAGTAGGGTTTTACCTCCATCGAGAGGGCCCGAACCTGTGTAAACATTGTGTCCCTTGCTTCCTGTTACCATCAGCCTAAGACGCACAGATCGGGACCCCCTACCCGAGATCCGCCGGTTTTGACACCGACAGTGTGCAGGACCGAACGTGTGTGGGGTGCAATGCGACCGCGACAGGAGTGCTGTGAGTGTACCGCCTTTTTTCCTTTTTAAACTAGGTGCTTCACCCCCTCAAATTTGTTTTTCTTTGCTTCGTGCGATCCATCGGTACTACTACTAGTAATCCGGTAATCCCGACTAAAACGGCGTGGCCGGGTCTTTTCCCGCGCGATATGCTGGGAGGTTGGCTTAGTTGGGTTTTTTAGGACGAGTAATGCTACACCTACGTAATCCCAGTTACGTAATTAACCTAATGTGAAACGTGTAAGCTGTTGATTGTATTGGGGGAAGGGAGGGGCCCACCACCATGAAAATCAGGGGAGGAGAGAGAGAGGCAATTTACGTTAACCCTTTTGTAGGTTCCCGTAGATGTAGAAAGATGTGAAATGCGTGAATGTGTAGTGGACGTACTATTGGAGTGCCTAAGATAATTTGTGTATGTATAGACCCTATGTGTTTATTTCACTTCGCATGTTAGATTTGTCTCGGTTCAATAAAAAGCAGAGTTGGTGATGATGGTGTGCCTGTCATCCTGCAATATAGGCCGTCCGATCTATATCTAACGGTTAGGAAGGAAACTATGACAATTTACCCGCAATCCTCTCCACATTTGCAGATAAGGCTTTCCCTCGTTCATCCTTTTCTCCCACAAGATCTTGATGTTCCGTGCAACGCATGGGCATCTTGCTAGTACTCCTACAATATGTATATTATTGTGAAAGTTCATATACACCGGCCGAGATTAATGCAAACACGGCAGATTTTCGTTACATTTCAAACTTTTATAGGACAGAAAAATAAAAGAAACCCGACCCTAAACCTATTCTACGGCGGCGACCGGCGTCCTCTATCTGCGATCTCTATGTACGGGGCGGGGTTCAAGACCCGTGAAGTGAAGGTGCGGTATCTGGCGAGGAAGAGTAGAACACGGGGTACGCACTGGCCAGTTGGCACACCATGCCCTGCCGCCACCCATGCCCTACTCATCCATGGAGGAGTCCCCGACCTTGGCGGTGCCGGACGTTGGACGGCGGCAAGTAGGATGCGTGGCTGACGGCGCTCCCATCGTCGGCCGCCAGCGTGGCCACCGCTTGTGCGGTCGCGTCCGCGTCCAGCTACGCCGCTATTGTGTCGTGAGAGGCGACTTGGGCGGCGACCTCGAGCTTCATCCCCGAAGACAAGCTCTCCCACAGAGCGTTCACACTTGCGGTCATGGCGGATGTGATGCCAGGTAGGAGGACGATGTGCTATGGTGTGGAGGTTAGCTGGGCGTTGCCGCTTTAAGTAGCGCATTCCGGTAAGGACAAGCGTCCGAGTGCATCATTAAGTCGCCGGAGTTGGTTCCTCGGGCACCAAGCCTCTTAACGACGACATACGGACGGACAACATGAATGCGGGCAGCTGGCGCTGGCTGGGAACGCACCGCGCGACGGCATGAGGGACGAGGGTTTTGGTGTGCCAGGGTAGTCAGCTGCGGTCGTGGCAATGTTGGAGATGCCCTTTGCTCACATGCGATCCCCGCATGTCATTGAAAAAGCAAGACGACCCGGCATGGTCTCAGGTCCAGAGGATGCAGTTGGCCGTGCTACACCACTCCGCGGATGCGTCGCGGTGCCCCGTGCATCCTCGACGAGCCGGGTGTTGGGGTGTGTTTGGATTGTGGCCAAAGTGCACCTTACCAAAATTTTGGTCATGACCCAAAGATTGGTCTTTGTTTGGATGGTTGCCATTTTTTGGCATGCCAATGAACTCTAGCCAACTCTAGTTCATTTTTCTTGCCAATGTCGGCCAAATTATGGGCAACCAATACCTCAACCAAAATATTGGTCATGACCCAAAGATTGGTCTTTGTTTGGATGGTTGCCATTTCTTTGGCATGCCAATGAACTCTAGCCAACTCTAATTCATTTTTCTTGCCAATGTCAGCCAAATCATGGGCAACCAATACCTCAACCAAACTTTTGGCTACCCAATGCTTTGATGGGGCAACCTTGGGCACAAACCAAACGCCACCCTCGGCACACTGAAACCGACCGTGTCTAGCGAGGATATGAGCGTGTCGCTCACCGCGGTCGCCGTGTTTAGAGGCGGTGCTGGAGCTGTGCCCCATCGTTGGCCCCAACGACCCACATGAACGGTTGTCGGTGGCAAGGAGGTCGTGGGCCAGCTCCTCCATTGGACTAGTCTGCGCTACGTCTTCCCGATGGGTGTGCCCCACATGTCGGTTTCCCTGTTTTCCCGGCCATATTCGAGCGGCAGTGCTCCGCGTTGCGCATTAGGCCTTTCACTATGTAGGCCAAGCGAGACAACTTGTTGTTTATTTGAGCCGTTCAAGTATAATCATGTGGTGTTTGCTTATTTCTCATTCCTCTCCAACCCTCTTCTCCATCGATCATGACGCCCTCCAGTCGAGTCCATCCTCCCGCATGCCTCATTTGAACATTCCGCCGAGTATCATTCACATGTACCCACCCTAGTCCTCTTTCAATAGATCTCTGGACCCCGAGATGAAATCGAGAGGGAACAAGTGGGTGCACGTGATACCTAAGGCGGATTCAAAATTTTGAACTGGTGATCATAGCATCCGCAAATCATATATAAAGGGTATTCAATGTTCGTTTCATTTTTGAACGTAAAATATACTCCCTCCTATCCTTTCTAGTTTACATATAAGTTTTATGTGTAGTCAAAGTATCTCTACTTTGATAAAAAAGGTATCAACATTCAACAACGCCCAATCAATATTGTTAGATTCGTACGTACTCCTAGATTAGTACTCGAGATGGTTTCCAATTTGACTATTGACAAGATTAATAGTACATGAGATGTATAATGTGAAAATTATATCATTGGAAACTCCTTTCTCATACGAATTTGACCGTATGCTTTGTGTAAGTTGCATGTCATATATTATTACTCTAACATTTGGTCAAAGTTAGCCTCAAAAAACGCATTAGACCCTGTATGCTTTGTGTAAGTTGCATGTCATATATTATTACTCTAACATTTGTGTAAGTTGCATGTCATATGTTATTACTCTAACATTTGGTCAAAGTAGTATAGTGGAAGTGGATCCTCTGACGTAGGTATCCCTGCCTTACCCTCCCTTTCGGTCACTTACTGGCGTACCCCATGCTTGCTAGGCCCCGCATGTCAGTTACTCAATGGGTTCGGCTACGTCAGGGGATCCTCATCCGTAGTATACTCCCTCTGTTTTTATTTACTCCGCATAAAACAGAGGCAGTGGTGGTATAATAAATGACGCGGGCAGGGGAGGGGGAGGGACGTTGGTTTGCTCTCAATTGCGGTCCCACAAGACGAAGCGCGTTCCATTCGGTGAGCGACGTGGAGGGTCTAGCATGCCGGGCTGCAACGCGAACGCGACAAGAGCGATGTACAGTCAAAACCGATTGACCGGTCGTCACCGGAACCACTATTCACACTAGAACCTTCGCTGCTCGGCCTACGCCCGCCACTGCCCTAAAACCACACCAAATCTCCAGCCCATTCCTGCACCTTTCGATCCCTTAGCCTGCGTCAAGCGTCCCCTAGTTCGCCAGAAAGCCATGGTGCTCTGCAAGATCACTTACTACAAGATGCTGACGCTGGAGCGCCGCGCAGAAATCGCGGCGGCGGTCGGCGCCATAGACTTTTGTTCCCAAGCTCGCTTTGCGGAGGGCCAATCCCTGAGTTCTCTGGAGCCAAGCTACGAGGAGGAGGAAGATGATCCAATGTTCATGGCGGAGGTCGCGGCGCAGAAGGCCCCCGATGGGTATGAGACGATGGACGTCGACTTCGTGCCGGCGTCCAAGTCCCCTATGGTGCAGGCGGACCAGCGGTTCAACATGGCGATACTAAAGGAGGACCGGGAGGCAGAGGCTCAACTCGACACGGAGCGCGCGCATGCCGCTGCCATCGAGGCTCTCCTGCAGGCAGAACCAGATGTCGTGGATGTGAACCGGGCGGCGGAGGCTCAACTTGAGGCGGAGCGCACTGATGCCTCTGCCATCGAGGCCCTCCTGCAGGCGGAACCGGACATCCTAGACTTGAACCGGGCGGCAAAGGCTCGACTCGACGCAGAGCGTGCGGATGCCGCTCTCATCGACGCCCTCCTACAGGTGGAACTATACGTCCTGGACTTGAACCGGGAGGTGGAGGGTCGACTCGACGCAGAGCGCGCGGATGCCGCTCTCATCGACGCCCTCCTGCAGGCGGAACCGGACGTCCTGGACTTGAACCGGGCGGCGGAGGCTCGACTCGACGCAGAGCGCGCGGATGCTGTTGCCATCGAGGCCCTCCTGCAGGCAGAACCGAACGTGCTCGACTTGAACCGGGCTATGCTCTCGTCCATGCAGAGCACCCGCACGCTCCGCTTGAACGAGTAGCTGGAGGCCGAGGACAACCACAGTGCGGAGACACATGTCGGCAGCGACGGCTGGTTCACGCCGGCAGCCAAAGATGATGAGGCCTTCTCTTTCCGCAAGTAGTGATAGTTTTTCTTTATGTTGTTGTTTTTATGGATCTTTTGCTGTGTAAAAATATATATTTGTTATGCAAGTCGCCTGACTTGGGTTAGTCTACCATTTTAGGCGGTTGGATGAATATCCTACGTCTCCTAACCCTTCTTTCCTTCTTCCTCACCTCTTCTTCTTCCCCAACAGACCACCGCACAGGCCGTACGGATACTCCCCAACATGCGGTTGGATAAACATACTCTATCAACGAAAATTATGTGTCAGCGATAGGATGGCTGAGTTTGGTTGGGTTTGCGGCGTGCAGGAGCGACTATGTGAGGGTGTGGTGCGACCGCGGCGTGCAGGAGCGACCGTGTGAGGGTGCAGTGCGACCGCGACAGTCGTGCGCAAGTGTACCTCCTTCTCATTTTGAAAACTTTAGGCAAGCTTGGCAAAAATGTGTGGCGAAGTTTGGCAATGCAAGGCCTAGACCCAAACAGGATAAGTACGTACGTACTAGGAGTACTAGTGTTAAAAAAGAAAGGCGGGGTTTTCCTTCGTGGGATTTAATCGATACAAATCCTCGTTTCACGTGTCAATTAATGTGTATTATTTTCTCCAAAGACCAAAGAGCTAACCATCTCACTCCTCATCACTTGATTAATGGAGCACCATGCAAACCAACCTTCTCACTTCCGCATGCATGCAGGGGATATTAATGTCCTTGGTTGCTAACTCCATCAATTTTGCCTCGATTAGTGTTAGTGGCCCTTTGCAAATTGTAATTTTGATATACTGGACTTGTGTACAAAAAAATGGAGGTAGTAACTATATTTGACTTCCTTCCCCATTGCGGTGACGTTGACAATATCTTTTTTTTGTGGTTTGGCAAAGTGCGTTCGACGGAGAACACCATTGAGGGAGACCACGGTAAGTCGTTCGCAAGTGCCGCCTGCAAGCCGAGACAACCGCCTTATTTGCATCCAGGAAGTCCTTTACTAGTACTACTAGGAGTACTAGTGCGTGAGATGGTTTCTCGAAGAAGACAATGGAGAAGCGGAGTCAGCGAAGAGTGAAATGATGGTTGCTTCGTCCGTGCTTTTGTGATTTGACGCCTCACTGCTTTGTGATTTGTGATAGAAGGGACAAGGGAGTAGACTCTATGCTCAATACTGTACTACATGCGTCCAAGCATGGGAGAAAGAGGAGAGACGTTGCATTTTTCTATTCCTTCAATCAATCAATCAGGGAGCTTTGGTTCCATCTTTTTGGCTTTGGCAACACCGTCCACAATGGTTCCCACGATGCCAAAAGCTATTTTCACATTTGGCTACACATTGTGGATGCCCTTAACCGTACCACTTGGTTTTGCTCCTGTGTGCTATCTATACAAATCTCAATTATATTGATCTAAAAAATTATAGAATCAATATTAGTAAAAAGGAGGTGATTTTGCCGCGCGGATGGCGGGGGAGGTTTCTTATTTGAGCAATGCTACATCCACGTAATGGTTTACGTAAAGTTACAAACTGATGTGATGTGGGACTATTTGATTGGATTAAAGGAGAGGATTAGGCCAACCCCACCTGAAAATCAGGGGGGGCATATATAGATTAGATGGAAAGAATATGTAGTAGCTAGGTAGCCCTTTGTAAGTCTAGGATTAGGCTTCTTATTTTCGGAGGACGTTGTCCTGGCGGTTTGCTAACATGCAGTCCCACGTGTCAGTGCTTTACCAAGCCGATCCGCGTCCCACATGAGGTAGAACAATGGTAGAAGCAACACGTGGTTAAGTTGAAGAAGATGAGGGAGAAGCGGATTCAGCAACAAGTGAAATGATGGTTGCTTCGTCCCTCCAACTTCTTTTTTAGCATTATTACTTCATCCCTCCAACTTAACTGCGGGAAAGGTGCAGCTTTGTGATTTGATGCCTCATTGCTCATTACTATGCCGGCGCCATGACTGGGGGTGCTTCACCACGGCTGCTCTGCACTGTATTCCGGTATGGCACGTGTACCCGGTAGCTTGATGTCCCACATGTCAGCGAAAGGGACTAGAAGATTTATGAAAGCAAGCGCTCCACTCTTACAACGGAGGAGTAGACGACACGACGGCCCAGTGAACTGCCACTTGTACTGTATAGTACTATAGTTTTGCTGTTTCGCATGATCCATCGATACAAACCCGATTAAACAGGAAAGGGCGGGATTTTTCCCGCGTGGTAGATGATACTGACCATACATTTCAAAGGCAATTTTCATGTATGCAAACTGAATAATTATATGTAACTAGCAAGATGCCCGTGCATTGCACGAAATATCAAGATGCATTTTTTTATAAAACACCTATTGTGATTGACCCATGTGAAAGTAATCCCATGTGTAAAAACTAATGATATCTCGAGAAAGAGAGATAAGGTGAGTAGGAGTGGACGTGCTGGTGATTGGTGGTCGGATTGAGCGAAGGCATGGGGATGGACGACGCCGGCAGTGGCCCCCATGCCAGATTGTTCCATATGCTTCCTTTTTTAATTGCTCAACAATGAGGTTGTGGGAGATAAGGATGAACGCGGGAAGGCCTTATCTGAAAATATGGAGAGAGGTGCGGGTATCTTTTTGCAAAATTGCCATAGTTTGCTTTCTATCTGTCAGATATAGATCGGACGGTTATATTGCAAGATTGCAGGCACACCATCATCACCAACTCAGTTTTTTATAAGAGTAGAGACAATATGATATCTAGTAAAACTAAAAACACATATGATTTATTGTGTTAGAGTGTAGTAGTAGTGTTGTATTGCATATTTTTTAGATGTAACATGCGAGAACGTGTAGAGATGTAGTTTTGGAGGGCCTACAGAGAGAAAAGCATAATACGGTCACCGAACTTCAGAATAAGCTGATTACGGTCACTATATACATTTTGTGGTGATTATACGGTCACTTGCTCAAAGTTCAGCATCGGATTGCACTATGTTGACCGGCCAAATAGTCTGCGTGGCGCCATGTTGACTAGTTAAATTGACCACGTTCCTTGTGGGTCCCACCTGTCAGTTCACATAGGAAAAGGTCAGATAAACACAAATTTACGCAGGCGCGACAAGGCTCCAACCCGTGCGCGGGAATCACCTGGTTGTGTATGTGTCTATCAGGGCCTGTTGTGTGTGCATGCACGTGTAGGTTGAGCACTTGAGCATGAGAGTGTGTGTTGGTCGTGTGGTGTACTGGTGTGTGCATGCATGCGTGCGTGTGTGCGTGTGAGTGTTGCGTGCGTGCGTGGCTGCGTGTGTACGTGTGAGTGTTGCGTGCATGCGTGGGTGCATGTGTTTGTGTGAGTGTTGTGTGGAGGCAGTTCGTGTGCATGCGTGCGTGTGTGTATAATCACCATACCAGCTCCTGTGTGTTAAAACAGACGGCTCAACATACCAATACAGGGCCACCTTGTCCACTATGCCCGCGGTCATGACTTCGAACCACCATCCAAATATTTTGTTGTTGTTTGTTTTCATTCTTACTAGCAAGATGCCCGTGCATTGCACGTAACGTCAAGATGCATTTGTATGACTTGTTTATCTTGTGAGAGAAAAGGATGAACGAGGGAAGGCCTTATTTGCAAATGTGGAGAGGTGTGTGGGTACCTTTTTGCAAAATTGCCATAGTTTCTTTCCTATCCGTCAGATATACATCGGACGACCTATATTGCAGGATGGCAGACACACCATCATCATCAACTCTATTTTTTATAAGAGTGTATTTTATGTATTTTATAAGAGTGTAGATGTAGAGTAGATACAAGTCGATAGGTGGGCACGATGGTAGTGAGATAATGTGATGCAACGCTAGAGGTGCCACGTGGAGCGTTTAACTGGTCAACTAGTCATGTCATGAGCAAATACAGAGTTGTATGGTGAGCCCATGACTGTATAATAACCACTAAACGTAAATGGTGACCGTAATGAGTGGATTCTGAAGTCCAATGTACGTATCGTGCTTTCGCTTCAAATAGAATGATCGTCATTGCATATATCGCGAGAGAAAGATGAAACATGCGTGAATTTTCTGGGGGCTTACTTTTAGAGGACCTGGAGATAGTTTTGTGTGCATACGTGAAAGGGGCATACAGGGGGGTATGCGATGGAGAGAGAGAGAGAGATGCTCTTCGTTTCTCTTTATTATGACTAACTTTGTATATAGTATAAAAATATACAAATTCACAGTGCGGAATAAATATCATTGTGGGCACCATGCAATGCAAATTAGCGTTCGTACTCCTCCATATAACTTTGTAATGTTGTATATATGTAGAAACTCTAAAATAATTTTTTGGCCACACTTTATTCAAAAGGAATGTTGTATGCGAAATAAACGTGAAGAGAGGGCTTTTTAGATCAATGGGGTACGTGATGTAACATGTGTGAATGTGTAGTTGATGCATTTAGCGGGGCCTAGAGAGGTATGTGTGTGTATTACGTATTCGAGAGAGGCATGGATAGAGGGGCCGACGGGGGGGGGGGGGGGGGCGTGGGAGAGATAGCACAAGAAATGAGAGTGGTCTAGAGAGAGAGACGAATATGACGTCACGACAAGAGGTTCCATTCCCTTGAGTGTGTATATGCAAGGGGGGAGGGAATAGAGGCACCAGCAGAAATTTTCTGTGTGTGTGGTGTTTGTGTTGGTATGTGTGGGTGTGAGAATATAGTGAGACGTGGGGGCAGAGGGTGTGTCACCGCGTGAGGTCCAGTTGGTCGAGGTGAGGCCCTTCGTTCGGTTCCGTCCTGCGCCACATTGGTCGGCCCGTGACGCATTTAGGAAGACCCATGGATGACTAGTCGTACAAGAAAAACATAGCAGAATTGTGAAGGACTCTGTGTCCACTGACAAAGCCGGCTAGGATTTGTAACCCTAGGTTCTCGGACTAAGGTAACCCCTTTATCTCTGATATTACTATTCATCCAACCTAACTTTAAGGGGCATCCTACAGAATGCTCTGCTAGAATCATACTCGTCGATTACGAAGAGATGTGTGAGATAATGCGTGAGAGACAGGCGTAAAGATAATGTGCGTACATGAGACGCGTAGGCAGGTCCATGTATATAGAAAGGGTCGATGAGGATTGTGCGTGTGTATGTTTGTGAGAGGAAGAGTGCTTGTGATAAAGGTTAGTGAAAACAGTTGTAAATGGTTACGAGAGGGAGGGAGGGTTATATCTAGAGCATGTGTGCGAGAAAGACACCTCGGGAGAGAGTGTGTGAGCATGTGTGAGAGACCACCGATGGAGAGTGAAACTACACATAAAAGACTGATCTACACATTGATTAAAGATATAAATTGTATCCAAATATTAGGAGGGATCATGATATTTGCAATTCGTGTAAGGAGCTGTCATTGATCCATCAGACATCTAGATTCTATCGAATTTGAGCATGTCTATGTTATTATTCGACACAATTGATCCACATAGTTAGTATTTTGAACTCCAGACAATGCATCGCTTTAACAATCGAATATAAACGTGAGTATAGTTCATGTTGTGTGTGTAAAGCACATTATACATACAAAGTTACACAATGGACATTATAAATAGCTACCTATGAACTAGCATACATTTGAATTCAACTTAAGGTGGTTTAAAAAAATCGAATTCAACATGAAGTCCATTCAATTATTTGAATTTGATATCATGGCATTTGTAAACCATACCTAAATTATGGGGGCACCAAGCTTTGCTCTGATTTTGTACATAATAGCATATGTAGTCATGTACAAAATAGATTCAAATTTAGCTCCTCCATTCCAAAATAATCGTAGTTATAGGATTTTCAAGTGTCAAAATTTCAAAAAGAAGCGGATAATTTAATGAGGTTTTCAAACATACAAGGTCAAATATAACGTTGTCTATTTAGGCCAATCCTCATAGTTCAAGAGTACTCTAAACGTGAATGCTTGTGTTTCAAAATTTCGAACAAAGCGCCAAAAGAGCCTCTACTCACCCGAAACCGCGTGAGAGCAATGTTTGGTAGTACAAGGAAATTACTTTTCTAATAACTCTGAACCATGAAACCTACCGGCCCGACATCCAAAGGTCTAAACCGGGGTAGGTTTGTAGCTTCATCTAGACGCCACGCAACCGCCTCCGAAAAACATTCATACACAATGGCCCCCTAAGCACACATGCGCGCGGCCGAAATCACTCCCGCCCACTATTTCGGACACCTGGGATTACCATCCTACCCTTGACCCGCAGTAGGTCCGAAATTTAAGAGGGGGCAAAGTTTGTACTTTCCCCAAATTTCAAACAAGCGCGTCCCATCTTCTGTTCAAAAAAGCCAAAAACAAGCGCGCCCCAGACCAAAACATGGTTACCCCACACCCGTCCGATTCCCCATTTGTACTCCATGGGCACCAAAACTACCTCGCCACCAACCACGAAACCCCGGCGTCCTCCATCCGCCACCCCATCCCACCCATCAGACGCCGCCCTCCTCCATCACGCCGGAGCCGATACCCCGATGTCATTGTCCACCGCAACCTCAACCGCAACACCCTCCACGGCTAGTAGTTGAAGTCGAGGCCGAGCCGTCCGTACCCGAGCCAGTTCAACCATGCCGTCCTACGCTTCACCGCTGCCGCTCCAACTTCGCCACCCTCCACCACACTGGAGTTTTTCCTGCTACGCTGTCCTTCGCCGCCTCGGATCTGCTTCCCCTCCGCTGACATACGGCCACGGCAACAATCAACAATTTGGCCATGGGTTCGTCCAAGCCTGCACCCTCCAGAACATCGGTTTCCCCAGTAAAAAGAAGAAGATCGCCGCGACATGTGGAGGTGACCACACCGGCAACTGAAAAAGGTACTCCTCTTCCCTTATTCGTGCAAATCTTACGTCTCTGCTTGCACGGTATTCATCCCACAGAAGACACTAGTTGACCGCTTCTTCTGGATAGTAGATGCTCCTAGTAACTCACGATGCACAAGGTTTCTCCTCATATACTATTTCACCTTAGCTAGAGGTCCATCGCTCCCCTGAATTTCAATTTCTGGCCAGTTGATTCCCAATTAATGGAAGCATTCCCCAGCGTAACAGGCGCTAGTACGACTATTACACCGGGGAAACAACGCCTTGGTGTGCAGCCTAGAGCTACTGGCGCCCGATCTGGAGGTCGGCCGAGATTAAAGGGATGGCCTGGGGGCACTGCCAAGCACGACGGTGGTGTGAGGTCGATGGGAGGGCGGGGTGGTGGAGGCAGGGGTCTGGGCCAGTGGTCGTTGGCGGTCCGAGAAAGATCGTCAACAGGGACTGGCGGGAGGTAAACGAAGGACATCTGCCCGTTCCTTATAGATCGGACGGTTCATTAAAAAATCGACTGACCTATTTATTTTCAGTCGACTGTTATCTTAGATATGACCACATGTGGTGGTGTGCTGGAGGAGTACCTGCATTTCCTGTGCTCATACATTACAAAATCATACAGAGTAGAATCTAATTTTGTTTGCCATGCAATGTTGTAGAGCTATCATATGTCTCCTGTCATTTATTTTTCAGCCACCTACTATCTGCTACTTTTACAGTGCACTAGTTCTACACACACTTCACCCATACTCTCACTATTGTGTTTTTATGCAAGGGTATTTCAGAGTGTGCTGAAAGAGAAGTAGCAAAGCAAAGAGAGAAGTTGCGCCAGCTTTCTTCGCGGGTATGCACGGCACGTTACATCGCTATGAAGGGTGTGCAGTGTCAGCAGATGGAGACGGTAAACGTAGCTCTGGAGTTGATGACCTCGCTCGCAATGAACCACCATCCCAGGTGCTTGCTTTAACTTTGCGGAGTCATATGTGGTTGCATGTTCCATACGGTATCTAGCTTGTATTTGAAAGGCCGAAGTCGGTCTTTATTAAGATATGGAAAGATATTTTTTACATGAACCACCATCCCTGAGCACCAGAAGACAAATAGCTAGTCAGGGCACTGGCCGAGCCAGGGACAAGCCCAGCAAATATAGGCATCACCTGGAAGCCAACTAAAAAGCTGCGATGGTGATGAAGCAGCCCGCCTCCCACCAGGCTCTCAGGTCCTAGATGATCATGCTCACCACTCCAGCCGGATGTCTAGCTTGTCTCGCTTCCAATTTGGTTAAATTGCATCTGCTTAGCTTACAAATTATACCTTTGAATATGACATGCCTTTCTATTTTTGGTACGTACTAGTACATCTGTGTATTAACCATGTTCTTACATCAAACTAATGTTCTTGTGTATCCCTCATCAATCACTTATGACGAGGCATGCAGGCAAGGGGACTACTCCTCATTTAAAGAATGCAGCGTCAGCCTCCCGACATGATTCTCAAGAAACAGAAATGCTAGGTGAAAATAGTGAACGTAGCTCTATAGTTGATTACAGCATTTCCCCTACACTAGCATCGCAGGTGCTTGCTCTAACTTGGTAGCATGATATGTGGTTGCATGTTGCATATGGTGTCTAGATTGTAATTCTTCCAATCTGATTAAACCGCATGTGCTAGTCTGCTTAGCTTATACATTATACCTGTTAATGTGACATGCCTTCCTGTATTTAGTACATAGTACATCTGTCTATTAAGCATGTCCTTACATAAAACTATTGTTTTTTTGTATATTGCATCAATCAACATGACGAGACACCTTTAGTATATGCAGTGCGATATTAGTTGCATCTTTCATATGATTTATAGCATGCGCTGCTTCTAATTTGTTGAAATTCCATTTATGATGGGATGCTTTTAACTTGGCAGAGTCATATTGGTTGCATCTTTCATGTGGTGTCTAGCTTGCATTGCTTCTTATTTGCTGGAATGGTTTTTGCTTAGTTTACACAAACAGTTGTGAACATGCCATGCCATCCTGTTTTTCGTACATATTCCATCCTGGTATCAGGTGTTTGCCTTACATCAAAGTAGTGATTGTAAGTATCATGCATGAATGAGTTCTGAAGAGAGAATTTTATTGCTTTTTCTTGTCGGTTTTACTTGACAATTCAAAATCAATAAAGCGGAAGGAAGTTAGCAAGGCAGCGGATAAAGTTGCTCCTTCCGAACGGAGGGCCTCTACAGTTTATACTCCTCCACAACCCCAAGATGATTTCCAAGACAACACATGCATAGACACTCAACAAAGTTGTGTTTATGATGAGCACGTCTCCCCTAGTGCAGCATCACCGGTGCTCCCTCTAACTTGGCACTGTTATATGTGGTTGCATGTTATGTGTGATGTCTAGCTTGTATTGCTTCTAATTTTGTCGAATTCCATCTGCTTACTTTACACATTATACTTGAATAAGACACGTGTTCCTGTTTCTAGAACATACAATATCTATCTATCACACCATGTTCTTACATCAAATTACTACTGTTGTGTAACCTGCAACAATCACTTATCATAAGACACGTTCGCACATTCTTTTCTAGCTTGTACTACTAATTTGTTGAAATGGCACTTATGACGAGACAGTTTTAATTTGGTAGAGTGATATCCGTTGCATCTTTCATATGGTGTCTAGCTTTCATTGCTTCTAATTTGTTGAAATGCCTTCTCCTTAGTTTACACATCATAAGCTGTGAATATGCAATGCTGTGAATATGCAATGGCACTAATGACGGGAGACCTCTAACATGGTAGTGTGATGTTGTTTGCATCTTGCATATGATTTATTTCTTGTACTGCTTCACATTTGTTTAAACGCCATTTATGATGAGACACTGTTAACTTGGCAGAGCGATATTTGTAGCATCTTTCATATGGTGTCTACCTTCCATTGCATTGCTTCTAATTTGGTGAAATGTCTTCTTCTTAGTTTACACATCATAGTTCTGGTTATCTCTTCCGTCCTGTTTTTCATACATATTACATCCTCCTATCATGTGGTTGTCTAACATCAAAGTTCAGTTCGTCTGCATCACGCATCAATTTGTTCTGAAGAACTAAATTGTTATTCGTTTTTCTTGTCGGCTTGACTTAACATGGCACAGAGAAAGAGGAAGAAACACAGAATGGCAGGGAACGAGAAGCGGATGAATCCTGCCGATTCTGCTGGTACTGATGGTGCAATAGAAGGTCAAAGTCCAGTGGAAAATTCTACAAACATGGCATCCCATGCTACACGAGTTGCAAAAATAGCCAAACATAAACAAATAGCTGCCACCAAACAAGCAGAGACAGCCCTAGTTCTTGCAACACCTACCACAGTACTACCAGCTGCACGACTTACTCGTGTGTCAACTGAGCTAGCAGCATGTTCCCAAGCTCCCTTGCCACCTGACACTACTTCCCAAGCACTCTTGACACAAGACGAGTTGGCAATATCAGATGAACCTTGTGAGCTTCAACAGCAAGAAGGTAGTTGCTGGAGTCAAGTTACAGTTGCATGCTTCTTTATATGTAGTCTCACAGTTTGATGTACACTAACACTTCCTATGTTTGTTATTGGACTAGCACCTAGGCGCAAGAGGAAACAAAAACCAGGGATAATGCTCGATAGGTTAACTAAATCTAGAGGAGGAGGAATGAAGATCCGTTTTGAGGCAGGTTTAAAAAGGCCACGTGATGCTACAGAGTCAGCCAAGTTAGTATCAGAGGCAGCGGTTGCCGTTAGGTGTCATGTACGTATCCTCCCAACATGGATTCAGTACAGGAATGACAAAGACGAAATCCAGTTTAACACCTTCCTCGACCATTTATCTGTAAGTATGGTTATGTATGGAAACTAGTAATATCGTCTTGCTCTGTCCCATACTTTCTAGGTTGCTAATAATGAGACTCCCATAATTTTCAACAGATGAGGTTCAAGTTGGATAGCCAAGATGATGCAACCAGACAAGCTTGCACCCATGTTTTCAAGTCTGCTCTGCGACAATATCGGTATAACTTGAGGAAAACCCACTTTGAAGGGAAGGCTAACAGTGAACTTTCCCAAACATCTCCAGTGGAAAATATATCGGATGAAGACTGGAGGGGCCTTGTTAAACACTGGTCTGATCCGAAGTATCGGGTACATTATATATATGTGATCAGATCACATGTTGAAGTCCTATTTATGCATGTGCCACACAAATCTATCTTCTTGTAGGTGAACTGTTCAAAGAACAAGGCCAACCGTACGAAAGTGAAATTCCAACAGACGACAGGATCTCGTAGTTATATTACACACTACAAGGCTCTTGTAATTAGCTGCTGTTTCACTCTTTTCGATGTGCCATATTATCAGATCTATACTGACTTGTTCGAAATGCAGAGGAAATCCCGCAAGGACCGAAAAGTACCTGAACCAAATGCTGTGGAAATCTTCAAGGACTGTCACACCAGCAAGAAGAAGGGCATGACTACACCAGTCAAAGCCGCTATTGTAAGTACTTAATCCTCATGCCTTTTAACTACTACTTACTCTGACTTGTACCTTGAACTGCATGGTTTGCAGCCAATGTCTGTTACTCTTTTCAATTTTATACACAATTGTCTTAGTGTATCATTGCACCTTACAAGGTTTAAAAGAGAGGAGTGATGTTCCTTTGATCTTGACCCCTAATCTAGTTCCGTGCTGGACTTGCCCACACAACGTTACAATTGCCTGTTTGTCTGTTCTCAGTTGTTTTGTGATATGAATGATGTCATACTATGCTTACCGTATTATAAACTTCGTCTCTTTATCCTTAGCCCTCAATACAATGTGAAGAAATAGACAATACATTAGCGGTGGTACATGGTCATATGTTTGGAACCTGGTTTTATTATGTACTTTGCAATAAAATACAACTAATATTTTACATGGGTTCACCAGAATAAGTTCTGTATATAGACCAAAGCTATTTTGTTTGGTTTTGCTGCCTCCTTAATATCTTTTGTTCTGGTACTACTAATGTAAAACCTCAACTTTTCAGCGACCTATGGAAAAAATGGTGGAACAACCACCTTTTGAAGGTGGCGAGGCAACTATAACCGCAATGTCAGCTCTTGCTGCAGTGGGTCAGTACCTGTCCACTAACAGTGCCAAAAGCACGTTCCTGCGTAATACTGGGTTGGTTGTTAAGGCAATATCGTCCAAACTGCCTCATGATCAAGATATGCAAGCTCAAAGCAATGTTGTATCTGCGCTCCAGACACAAGTCCATTCCTTAACATAGACCCTTTGTGAAACAAGGAGAGAAATTGTTCGATGTCGTCAAGATATGCATGGTTTTGAAACCAGACTATTAGACATTTGCTATGTTATCCAGGAGCCTAGGGGAAATGAAGGCGAGGGTTATGGTGCTCCATCGGACAATGCAGCATGAAAACGTAACAGTCAGGTCAAATGAACTGAGCTTCTGAACTTCTGGTGGTGCATTTATCTGCTAGACTGTTAAGTTTTATGCCAACCTTCCTTTAGTTATATAGTTGTAATTTGTTTTGGTGCGATACAAAATTTATTCTTAACGTGCAGCCACCAGCTGAAGAAAACAACAAGCCATTTTTGTATAGTGTAGGGTGTTCCCTATATTTACACTGATGGCGATCTTTGATGCCGAGTGGATGTAATCTGTGCAATTGCCTTAATAGCCTAGCATTAGTTTCGGCCTTATTTATTTCCTAGTCTTCTTTTTCCCTGGTTTGCTAGTGGCGGCCATATACGGGTCGTAGGATCCATGGGTCTCCTACGGGCCGTCGATAAATGGGCCTGTAATCGGTGGGCCTCGGGCCGTCGGATAAATGGGTCTACATGGGTCGTAATCGGGCATAATTGGTATTGGCCCAGCACGGTAAAGGGTCATTAACAGGCCGTAGGACAGCAAAGGCTTAATTCTATCACAGGCATAACAGGTCGTTAATGGGCCAGAATATAGGACGGGCTGGAAATGGCACAACGGGTTAACAGACCAGAAACGGGCCGACTCTTGGCATGGGCCGAATTTGGCCAATTAGGGTAACAGGCGAGTAACGGGCCGACTCTTGCCATGGGCCAAATTTGGCCCATTAGGGGAACAGGCCAGTTATGGGCCGACTCTTGCCATGGGCCGAATTTGGCCCATTAGGGGAACAGGCCAGTAACGGGCCGGTAGTAATTGAGGGCCGAAAAGGAGCCCAAGAACGTATGGGCCGTCAATAGGCCGAAAGCTAACACGGGCTGGAAACGTCCTAGGAAAATCACGGGCCATTAATGGGTATAAAGAAAATTACTATTCATTATGGGCTAGAGTCACCGTGGGCCTGTAAAGGGCCGAAAGATACGAAGGCCTCATATGGGCCAAAAGACGTCGTGGGCCATACATGGGCCGAAAGTGAAATGGGCTGGTGTTATATTTGACGGTCCACATGACGTTGTTGGGCCGACTTCCTTTAGGGCCTAACGGGCCGTGAGTTAACGGGCCGTAAAATGGGCTATTTGCAAAGAGACCGTTAACAGGCTTTTCATGGGCCATCCCGTTAGCTTTTGACCAAGTCAAACGGGCCGGCTTTGTAAGCTAAATGGGCCAGTGGTGGGCTGTGGCACGTGTCGACATATCATAGGCGCTTATCTGACCCACTAATGAGCTGACACGTGTTTCGTCCGGCTAATAAGAATTTTACACATGGAAATTTCCCATTGGTCGGGGCTGTTAACGGGTTATCGGATCCAAAACCCGACCCGATAGCTTAACGGCGTTCCGTTACGGTGGATGCCACGTGTTGGTCACCCTTGACGAAAGCACTTCTATGACACGTGATTTATCGTCATGGAAGTGGACACTTCCGTGATGATAATTTTGGTAATGTCATGGAACACTTCTATGACAGCAAATGTATGACTATCTTGATTCTGTCATAAAATCGTCATGGATGTACATGCATGACAGAAAACCCGACCTACTGTGACAAACACGTATCATCAGGGAAGTGTATTTTTTGTAGTGTTGTGTCCCCAACACACCCAATACAACGGTAAATTGTATAGGTGCACTAGTTCGGCGAAGAGATGGTGATACAAGTGTAATATAGATGGTAGAGATAGGTTTTTTAATGTGAAAATATGAAAGCAACAAGGTAGCAAGTGACAAAAGTGATAGAAAAAACGGCATTGCGATGCTTGAAAACAAGGCCTAGGGTTCATATATACTTTCCCTAGTGCAAAGTCTTTCAACAATGATAACATAATTAAATCATATGGCAGCGAGAAAGAGTCACTCCAAAGTTCCTATCGCGGAGAACATAAGATGAAATTGCTTGTAGGGTAAGAAACCATCTCAAAGTTATTCTTTTCGATCAATCCATTGAGCTATTTCCTATAATTGTCACAAACAACCCTAGAGTTTGTAGTAAAATAACACCATATGACACACATCAATCAACCCTAATGTCACCTAGATACTCCAATGTCACCACAAGTATCCGTGGATCAATTATACGATATGCATCAAACAACTTCAGATTCATAATATTCCATCCAACACAAAGAACCTCAAAGAGTGCCCCAAGATTTCTACCGGAGAAACAAGGATGAAAACATGCATCAACCCCCCAATGTCACCTCGGGAATTCATGAGTTGAGTGCCAAAACATACATAAAGGAATCAATAGAACACCCCATTGTCACCATGGGTATCCCACGCTAGACATACATCAAGTGTTCTCAAATCCATAATAGTATTCAATCTGATAATAGTGAAACCTCAAAGGTAAAACTCAATTCATCACAAGAAGGTAGAGGGGGAGAAACACAATATGATCCTACTATAGTAACAAAGCTCGTGATACATCAAGATCGTGCCAAATCAAGAACACTAGAGAGAGAGATCAAACACATAGCTACATGTACATACCCTCAGCCCCGAGGGTGAACTACTCCCACCTCATGATGGAGACCGCCAGGATGATGAAGATGGCCTCCGATGATGGTTTCCCCCTTCGACAGGGTGCCATCATGGCCTCCCAATTGGTTTTTCGTGGCTACAGTGGCTTGCGATGGCGGAACTTCCGATCTAGGTTTCTTTCTGGAAGTTTCTATATTTATAGGAACTTTTAGCATCAGAAACAAGTCAGAGGGGTTCCCAAGGAGCCCACAAGCCAGGGGGCGTGCCCCCTAGGCTTGTGGTCGCCTCGAGACTCTTTTGGCCCAATTCCGATGCTCCGTGGGTCTCTTCTGGTCCTTAAAAAATCACCGTAAATTTTCAGCTTGTTTGGACTCCGTTTGATATTACTTTCCTGTAAAACTCAAAAAAGAAGGAAAAAACAGAAACTGACACTAGGCTCTAGGTTAATAGGTTAGTCCCAAAAATAATATAAAATAGCATATTAATGCATATAAAACATCCAAAGCAGATAATATAATAGCGTGGAACAATCAAAAATCATAGATGCGTTGGAGAGGTATTAGCCATCTAGCTACTAGCTATGGACCCGTAGGTCTGTGGTAAACTACTCACGCTTCATCAGAAGGGCAATAGAGTTGATGTAGAATCCCTCCATGATCGAATCCCCCTCTGGCAGGGTACCGGATGGGATCTCATGGGAACAGAAGGTTACGGCGGCGGAAAAGTATTTTGGTGGACGTTTCTGGTGGTTTGGGAATATTTGGAAATTTATAGAGCAAGCATTAGGGTTAGGAGACCTCCGAGGGGCCCACAAGCCCTCAGGGCACGCCACCCTGGGGCACCCCTAGTAGGCTTGTGGCCTCCTCGGGCAACTTCTGGCCCCCTCTCCAAGTCCTATGGGTGTCTTCTGGTCCAAGAAAAATCATCGCGAAAGTTTTATTCCGTTAGGACTCCGTTTGATATTCTTGTTCTGTAAAGCTCAAAAATAAGGAAAAAACAGAAACTGACACTGGGCTCTAGGTTAATAGGTTAGTCCCAAAAATAATATAAAATAGCATATTAATGCATATAAAACATCCAAAACAGATAATATAATAGCATGGAACAATAAAAAATTATAGATACATTGGAGACGTATCAAGCATCCCCAAGCTTAATTCCTGCTCGTCCTCGAGTAGGTGATAAAAACATAATTTTTGATGTGGAATGCCACCTAACATATTTATCCACGTAATTTTCTTTATTGTGGCATAAATATTCAGATCCATAAGATTCAAAACAAAAGTTTAATATTGACATAAAAACAATAATACTTCAAGCATACTAATAAAGCAATCATGTCTTCTCAAAATAACATGGACAAATAAAGTTATCCCTACAAAATCATATAGTCTGGCTATGCTCCATCTTCATCACACAAAGTATTAAATCATGCACAACCCCGATGACAAGCCAAGCAATTGTTTCATACTTTTGATGTTCTCAAACTTTTTCAACTTTCACGCAATACATGAGTGTGAGCCATGGATATAGCACTATAGGTGGAATAGAATATGGTGGTTGTGGAGAAGACAAAAAAGGAGAAGGTCTCACATCAACTAGACATATTAACGAGCTATGGATATGCCCATCAATAGATATCAATGTGAGTGAGTAGGGATTGCCATGCAACGAATGCACTAGAGCTATAAGTTTATGAAAGCTCAAAAAGAAACTAAGTGGGTGTGCATCCAACTTGCTTGATCACGAAGACCTAGGGAAATTTCAGGAAGCCCATCATTGGAATATACAAGCCAAGTTCTATAATGAAAAATTCCCACTAGTATATGAAAGTGACAAAATAGGAGACTCTCTATCATGAAGATCATGGTGATACTTTGAAGCACAAGTGTGGTAAAATGATAGTAACATTGTCCCTTCTCTCGTTTCTCTCATTTTTTTCTATTTTTTGATTGGGCTTCTTTGGACTCTTCTATGTGGGTTTTTTGTCCTCTTTTATTTTTTGTAAAGTCCAGAGACTCATTCCAACTTGTGAGAGAATAATAGCTTCCATCATCCTTTCCTCACATGGGACAATGCTCTCATAATGATGATCATCACACTTTTATTTACTTACAACTCAAGAATTACAACTCGATGCTAGAACAAAATATGACTCTATATGAAGCTTGTCATAATAAACGGAATGGTGGAAGTTGCATGGTGGCTGTTTTGAGGAAGGTATATGGTGGGTGTAATGCACCAGCGAGAATTGCGCGGTACTAGAGTGTCTAGCAATGGTGGAAGGGTGAGAGTGCGTATAATCCATGGACTCAACTTTAGTCATAAAGAACTCACATACTTATTTCAGAAATTTATTAGTCATCAAAACAAAGTACTACACGGATGCTCCTAGGGGGATAGATTGGTAGGAAAATACCATCGCTCGTCCCGACCGCCACTCATAAGGAAGACAATATATAAATAAATCATGCTCCGACTTCATCACATAACGGTTCACCATACATGCATGCTACAGGAATCGCAAACTTTAACACAAGTATTTCTATCAGTCTACAATTACTCACTAGCATGACTCTAATATCACCATCTTTATATCTCAAAACAATCATAAGGAATCAAACTTCTCACAGTATTCAATGCTCTTTATATGAAAGTTTTTATTATATCGCTCTTGGACGCCCATCATATTAGGACTAAATTCATAACCTAAGAAAATTCATGCTGTTTAGAGACTCTCAAAATAATATAAGTGAAGCATGAGAGTTCAACAATTTCTGTAAAATAAAGCCACCACCGTGCTCTAAAAAGATATAAGTGAAGCACTAGAGCAAATTGCCTCGCTCAAAAAATATAAGTGAAGCACATAGAGTATTCTAATAAATCACGATTCATGCGTGTCCCTATCAAAATATGTGTACAACAAGGATGATTGTGGCAAACTAAAAAGCAAAGACTCATATCATACAAGACGCTCCAAGCAAAACACATATCATGTGGTGAATAAAAATATAGCCTCAAGTAAATTTACCGATGGAAAGAAGACGAAAGAGGGATGCCATCCAGTGCATCCCCAAGCTTATATGCTTGGTTGTCCTTGAATATTACATTGGGAATCCCCAAGCTTAGGCTCTTTTCACTCCTTATTCCATAGTCCATCAAATCTCTACCCAAAACTTGAAAACTTCACAACACAAAACTCAACAGAAAACTCATGAGATCCGTTAGTATAGAAAAATAAATCACCACTTTTTGGTACTGTTGTGAACTCATTCTTTATTTATATTGGTGTTATATCTACTGTATTCCAACTTTTCCATGGTTCATACCCCCTATACTACCCATAGATTCATCAAAATAAGCAAACAACACATAGAAAACAGAATCTATCAAAAACAGAACAATGTGTAGCAATCTGTAAACTTCGTATACTTTTGTAACTCTAAAAGTTATGAACAATTAGGAAGACCTTGGCAATTTTTATATAAATAGTGTGTAAAAAATTCAGATCAAGATCTCGTTTCTGTGATTTTTTAAAATTCTAGCAATGAGCACAAAAGTTTCTATTTTTCAGCAAGATTAAATCAACTATCACCGTAGACCATCCCAAAGGTCTTGATTGGCTCAAACACTAATTAAAACACCAAAACACAATTACTATGGAGGTAATAATGTGTATTTATTGAAAAATAGAACCAAAAAACAAAAATATAAAGATAAAATTAGGTTTCCTCCCAACAAGCGCTATTATTTAACGCCCCTAGCTAGGCATAAAACATAGATCTAAGTATTGTTATGCAGCTCCTTTTTAATCAAATATCCAAAACCTTTCTTAGAAAAGCACTCTTTTATTTTCTCTCCCTTCTAGTAGGTGAAATTAATTCATGGAAAGGACTCTAATTAGTGATTTTGACATTCATAAACCCATAGTCTGGATCATCACCATATATATCATCATATAAAATACGTATCTCATTTTTAATGGGTTCCCTTGTCATCTCTTCCAACCAATCATCATTAAATCCTACATAAATTCCCCTAGTTATCCAATCAAATTTATCATAAGTCTCAAGGTAAAGGGCTTGAGTAATTTCTGAGTAGGGAACTCTCCTCCTAAGATTGTCACTATAAGACTGATAATCTCTAGATTACAAGCTACACAAAGTTTCTTTATCATGGTGAATTTCTTCAATCGGAGGATGTTCAATATCTTTATTGTAGAAAACACAAATTTCCCTAGCCTCTTGTATTAAAAAAAATCAAATTCACGCACAAGGATGATAGTGGCAATCCTTTTAACCTTAGGATGATGAATATTGGGAAGTTCATAAAATTTGCAAAGCGGGGTGGATGTGCACAAATTTTCTTTCTAATTTATTAATAAGCATGACAGTGACTCCACATAGCAATTTGTATAAAGAAGGATATATCTCTTATTAATAGGCAAAGTTCCTGTACAATCAAAGAATTCTTGAATAACACTTTTCCCAATATTATTACCGTCTCCCACATGAAAAGTTTTTGCCTTATAATTAGGGGAGTTTCAGTTTCACGATCTAAAAGAACAAGATCCAAATTTTCCCTCCAGATTTATGCTAGCAAGATTCTCAAAATTTTCAACGATAACCTCTCCAGATTCAGACTTGATGGCAAGAAACCAATCTAGCACACAAGCAACCAAAAATCAAACAAAAAGATGAGCGCAAGAAGGGCGAATAAAAAGGCAAATATTTTGTGTTTTTCTGAAAATGTTTTAGAAGTGGGGAGAGTAAAATGAGAGGAAAATGGAAAATAATGTAATGCAATAGATGAGAGTTTATGGTGGGTACTTGGTAGGCTTGATGTAGAACCTCCCCAGCAACGACACTAGAAATTCTTCCCGCTACTTCTTGAGCTTGCGTTGGTTTTTCCCTTGAAGAGGAAAGGGTGATGCATCAAAGTAGAGATAAGTATTTCCCTTAGTTTGAGAACCAAGTTATCAATCCAACAGGAGGTACACGCAAGTCTCCAATCTATGAACCCAACGTGATAAAGGGGTTGTCCATCCCTTCACGGTCACTTGCAAGGATCAGATTTGATAGAGATAGATATAAAAGATTACTAAAACATAAAATAAATTAAAATTAAATAATTGCAGCAAGGTATTTTTGGGTTTTTGGTTTTATAGATCTGAAAATATATGATGGAAAATAGACCCGGGGGCACTAGAGAGGCTTCTCTCTTGAAGAAAGCATAAGGTGGGTGAACAAATTACTATCTAGCAATTGATAGAAAAGGGCAAAGTTATGACGATATCCAAGGCAATGATTATGAATATACGCATCACATTCGTGTCAAGTAGACCGACTCCTGCCTGCATATACTACTATTACTCCACACATCGAGCGCTACCCAACATGCATCTAGAGTATTAAGTTCATAAGAATGGAGTAACGCCTTAAGTAAGATGACATGGTGTAGAGGGATAAACTCAAGCAATATGATGAAAACCCCATCTTTTTACCCTTAATGGCAACAATACAATACGTGCCTCGCTACACCTACTTTGTCACTCGGTGAGGACAACGCAATATTGAACCCAAAGCTAAGCACCTCTCCCATTGCAAGAAGAACCAATCTAGTTGGCCAAACCAAACCGATAATTCGAAGAGAAATACAAAGATATCAAATCATGCATATAAGAATTCAGAAGAGACTCAAATAATATCCATAGATAATCTGATCATAAATCCACAATTCATTGGATCTCGACAACCGCACCGCAAAAGAATATTACATCGGATAGAACTCCAAGAACATCGAGGAGAACATTGTATTGAAGATCAAAGAGAGAAGAAGACATCTACCTACTAGCTATGGACTCGTAGGTTTGTGGTAAACTACTCACGCTTCATGAGAAGGGCAATAGAGTTGATGTAGAAGCCCTCCATGATCGAAAGGGCCCTAAGATGGGATCTCATGGGAATAGAAGGATACGACATCGGAAAAGTATTTTGGCGTACACTTCTGGCAGTTTGGGAATATTTGGGAATTTATAGAGCAAGAGTTAGGGTTAGGAGACCTCCGAGGGGCCCACAAGTCCTCAGGGCGCCCCCTTAGGGCACGCGTAGAAGGCTTGTGGCCTCCTTGGGCAAATCCTGGGCCCCTCTCCAAGTCCTACGAGTGTCTTCTGGTCCAAGAAAAATCATCGCAAACGTTTTATTTCGTTTAGACTCTGTTTGATATTCCTTTTCTGTAAAGCTTAAAAACTAGGAAAAAACGGAAACTAGCACTGGGCTCTAGATTATTAGGTTAGTCCCCAAAATAATATAAATAGCTTATTAATGTATATAAAATATCTAAAATAGATAATGTAATAGCATGGAACAATCAAAAATTATAGATACGTTGGAGACGTCTCAATATTCCTTGTAATAAAAATCCAAGTCAATGCTTAGATGAATTTGATAATTTTATCATTAAGCGAGAAAACTTCAATAGGCAAATAAATGATCAATTGAATGTGATGCTGTTATGATTGAACGCTTGAGTGATGTGCTATTTAGAATTTCCAATGATGTTACCGATTTATCTAAGTTACCAGAGTAATGACTAGAACAAGTATCTAGATCACAAAATGATTTGCTTAAGGAAATTAACAATAAACTTAATGATCATGTTGCTAGAGTAATGACTAGAGGTGGTAGAATTACTTAGGAGCCTTTGTATCTTGAGGGTCATCCTAAAAGAATTGAACAAGATTCTCAAAGAATTAATGATAGTGCACCTACTTCACCTAAGAAGAAAAAGAATAAGAATAACACTTTGCATGCTTCTAGTGAACCTGCTATAGATAATGAAAGCACAAGTGCTCCCAGCTGGGTGATTTTGGTAATTAATGTTGACATATCTCTTGTCGGACTAATATTTTCATCTTGTACATTTGAGATAAGTTCAACATTGGAGTGGCAGGACAAGAGGATGTGGAACCCCTTCAAGATGCTAAGGACAAACATTGGCAAAAGCTTAAAACTCTACTTTTTAATTTTAGTGATCCAAGATCACATTGAGTCCATAGGAAAGCCAATACTATTAAAAGGGGATGAGGTGTTGCTTAATGGCTTGCTTGCTCAAAGTGCTTAGTCATATGCTCCAAATCCCTCAACCACTTTCTCATTTCCACACATGTCCTAAACCTAAAAGTCAAACTCGGCCCCACCGATTTGATCTATCCGGCGCCACCAAGTTCATTTGACATAGCCACTACCAGAAACCCTAATCAGTTCAGTCTCACCGATGGGATCCCGGTCTCACCGAGATGGGCTTGCAAACTCTCTGTTTCCTATTGCAATAGTTTAAGTCCCTTTGAGATTTGCATTCGGTCCCACCAAGTTTGCTTGACCAACTCTCTGTTTGCTTATTATCCAAATTGGTCTCACCGAGTTTGTGTAATTGGTCAAACTGAGTTGAGGTTTTACCCTAACCCTAGCACATCGGTCTCTCCGAGTTGACCTTGTCGGTCCCACCGAACATTTTAATGTTCACATTTTGAACTGAATCGGTCTGACCGAGTTTCACTATTCGGTTGTGTGTAATGGCTAGATTTTGTGTGGAGGCTATATATACCCCTCCACCCATTCTCATCCATGGGGAGAGCCATCAAAACGTGCCTACACTTCCACTACTCATTTTCTGAGAAAGAACCACCTACTCATGTGTTGAGACCAAGACATTCCACTCGAACCACAGGAATCTTGATCTCTAGCCTTCCCCAAGTTGCTTTCCACTCAAATCATCTTTCCACCATAGCCAAATCTGTGAGAGAGAGTTGAGTGTTGGGGAGACTACCATTTGAAGCACAAGAGCAAGGAGTTCATCATCAACACACTATCTATTACCTTTTGGAGAGTGGTGTCTCCTAGATTGGTTAGGTGTCACTTGGGAGCCTTCGTCAAGATTGTGGAGTTGAACCAAGGAGTTTGTAAGGCCAAGGAGATCGCCTACTTCGTGAAGATCTACCCAAGTGAGGCAAGTCCTTCGTGGGCGATGGCCATGGTGGGATAGACAAGGTTGCTTCTTCGTGGACCCTTCGTGAGTGGAGCCCTCCATGGACTCGCGCAACCGTTACCCTTCGTGGGTTGAAGTCTCCACCAACGTGGATGTACGATAGCACCACCTATTGGAGCCTCGCCAAAATTCTCTGAGTCTCCAATTGCGTTTGCATACTCCAATCCCATCCCTTTACTTTCTTGCAACTTGCATGCTTTACTTTCCGCTGCTCATATACTCTTGCCATGCTTTCTTGAATTGTATTGTGAATGTTTAAAATTGTGCTAATCTCCAAACTCAACTTGAAGAACTTAAAAACTGCTACCTTTACTTGTTGAGGGTCTAATCACCCCCCCTCTAGACACCTCTTCTCGATCCTTTGATTTGGTATCAGAGCATTGGTATCCATTGCTTTGGTTTAACCACCATTGGAGGAAGATGGATGAGTCTACGTTAGGGAGTCTTAGGCATAGAGTGCCTATACTTGATGGAGAGTTCTTTCATGAATGAAAAAATGAGATGCTTGAGATTTTCAATGAATACCACTTGAACAAGTACATTACTAGACCTTGTGCGTCCCTTGTTGATCCTTTGCATCCTACCCCCGATGAATCTCTTGACATGATTCGCAATCTTAGAACTGTCAATCTTATTACTAGAGGTTTGCCTAGAAATTTGATAGTTTGCTTGCCTATTCTTGATTGTGCCTACACCATATGGAAATTTCTTGAGAAACAATTTCCGGACTATTCCTTGAAAAACTTAGATGAGATTCTTCACAAGTCTATTGCTTTAAATAAAATGAATCCCAATGATCCTAAGTTTGGTGATTGTTTATTTGAGCTTCGTGATCTTATGCGTGCCAAAGGAGATGTTGGAATCATTAGCAATATCATTTCTGATGTCATTAGAATTTATAAAGATGAACATTGTCATGATCATATAACTCATGAATCACTCTCTCTAGGAAATAATCGATCACAAGATGATGCTGAACATGGATACTATAATGAGGATGATGATAGTGACTATGATCTCAATGAGTCTATGAGACACTTTGGTCTTATGGCTAACCTTCACGGCTACATGGCTAGAGGAAAGGAATGGGTTCTTGATAGTGGATGTACCAATCACATGACTGGATACAAGGATACACTACAAAAAAAAGACACATCCGTGACATTTTGGGCCGAACGAAATTTTTTTCTGTCATACATATGACACTTCTATGACAATAATTGTGACAAAACCCGGTATCATCATAGATGTGGTGGGCTCCTACTTCTATGACAAAAATCATGACAGAAAATGGGCTTTTCGTCCTGGGCGGGCCGGAGACGCAGCTGCATGACATTCTTTGGGCCGTCCATGACAGAAAACCATGGTAGAAGCAAGGGGGAGGAAAATTTCGGGGAGTTGCTGGTTACGATGGGAGGTCGGGGGCGGAGCGATGCGCGTTTCTCTCGTATGTACGTGCGTGTGTGCGAGGCGTTGGCTCTAACTGAACCCGAGCGAGGCGTTGGGCTCTAACTGAACCCGAGCGATTGCACTGCAGGCTACGTGTTACTAAACCTGAGTGATCGATCGATGGCTATTAACTGAACCCGATGGAGCGATTCCTTCGCTACTGCTGCTAACTGAAGCCGATCAATGCTTCCTCTGGGATGAACAGTGAGCGTTGCGGGGGGGGGGGGGGTTGGATGAACAGTGAGCGGTGGCGTTGCCTCTGGATGAACAGGAACCCGTGGTGTGGAGGGCTGGATGAACAGTAGACGGTGGAGGGGTGGTTGAACATGACCCCATGGTGTGGAGGGCTGGATGAACAGTAGACGGTGGAGGGGTGCCCGTGGAGGGGTGGTTGAACAGTAGCCGGTGGAGTAGCGCGCGGTGGAGGCTGGATGAACAGGAGCCCGTGGAGGCTGGAGGAGGTCGACGGTAGCCCGTGGAGGCTGGAGGAGGTCGACGGTGGAGATGAACAGTATCCCATGGAGTCCCATTTTGTGGTACGCCACGCCCCTCCCCCCCCCCCGTTTCGACCGTAGCGCCCCAACACAAGTCCGTTTCGTCCGTTTTGCGGTACGCCACACCCCACCCGATTAACAGGACCCCTGTTTCGACCGTAGCGCTCCAACACAAGTCCGTTTCGTCTGTTTTGCGGTATGCCACACCCCTCCCGATCAACAGGACCCCCGTTTCGACCGTAGGAGGTCCATTTCGTCCGTTTTGCGGTACGCCACACCCCTCCCGGTCAACAGGACCCCATTTCGATCGTAGGAGGTCCATTTCCTCCGTTCTGCGGTACGCCAGGCCTCATTCCATCGCCTGTTCCATACAAGACGGTTGCCTCCCATGCGTTCCATTGCCTCCCGATGAACACGACGCATTCCATTGCCTCCCCATGAACACGGCGCATTCCGTTGCCTCCCCATGAACACGACGCATTCCGTTGCCTCCCCATGAACACGACACATTCTGTTGCCTCCCCATGAACACGAGCCCTCGCCGTACGTATGCGCGACTAGGCGTTCGAGACCCCGCCCGTATGTACACATATGTGGTCGTATTTTCTTTCTTGCACCCTGGTCGCTGTACGTACGTGTACACACTACGTGCGCGCCTCTACTACGACACGTGCACGCCTCTACATCGACCAATATATATGTACATACAAGTTCGCGACCCGAATGACAACGCTACGTACGCTTCGTCCAGGTGGGTCCCGACTGTCAGGCAGTTCCTTGCGTGCGAAAATGTAGCTGGTGGGTCCCAGCAGTGAGAGGGGCAAATCGTTTTTTTTTTGCCCGGACGCACTTCCTTTGCGTGCGAAGATGTAGCTGGTGGGTCCCAGCAGTCAGGGGGCGAATCAGTTTTTTTTGCCTGGACGCACTTCCTTGCGTGCGAAGATGTAGCTGGTGGGTCCCAGCAGTCGGGGGGCGAATCGTTTTTTTTGCCCGGACGCACTTCCTTGCATGCGAAGATGTAGCTGGTGGGTCCCAGTGGTCAGGGGGAAACTTTTTTTCGCGAAATACGTTGGCCCGTCCGGTGGGTCCCCGCTGTCAGGTGGAGGTATCATTATTTTCCACGTAATAAGGAGGCACTTCCTTGCTGCGGCCGTGGACCCAGTTGTCAGCCTCTCCACGTACAGTCCACGTCTGATGGAAGTCGTTCCTTGACCATGTTGACCACGCCGCACCGAGAGCAACACGGCGGTGAACGACGGCGAGGCCTAGGAAGGGGACAACTTGGAGCCGGGGAAGACGCAACAGTGGATGCCCACGCGAAGAGGAGTACGAGGGTTCACTGGTTCGGCTGCGATGTGAGGCTGCTGTCGCCATAGATTAACAGGGGGTGTGGGTCAGTAGAGGGATGGCCTGGCCAGCGGTGGGAGTAGTAGGGGGCGGTGAGGCCTCCGCGGCATCACAGCCGGCCACGGGAGGCAGGAGCACGCGGCACGACCGGCGCTGGTTTGGGCGGCTGGAGCAAGAAGACCAGAGGTTGAAGAAGCACTACAACCGTTGGATGAACATCGTACGGTAACAGGAGCAAGAATCGTTCATATTGACTAAGTTGACAAAGCCCTCCGTTGGTAGGCCCACAAGTCAGCCTCCTAGTATGCTGGGTTCCAGCTGGCAGGGGGAGTATTCATTTTTTTGTGCATAATAAGGAGGCACTTCCTTGTGTGCGAAGATAGCTGGTGGGTCCTACAAGTCAGCGGGGGGCATGTTTTCTCGTGAAATACAGAGGCCCTTCCGGTGGGTCCCAGATGTCAGGGGGAGGAATCATTATTTTGCGCGTAATAAGGAGGCATTTCCTTGTGTGCGGCTGTGGACCCAGCTGTCTGCCTCTCCACACACAGCCTACTTTCGATGGTGTCGTTCGTTGACCACGTTGACCACACCGAGCCGAGCGCATCCAAGGTGGTGGACGACGGCGAGGCCCCGGATAGCAAGGAGCCGGAGATGGGAAGACGCGGGAGTAGAGTCGCAGACGGACAGGTGTACGAGGGTTAACTGGTTCTAGTGCGGTGTGGTTCGGTAGTCGGTGGAGAAGAATAGGAGGTGTGGAGGGTTGGAGGGATGGCATGGCCAATGGTGGAGTAGCGCTTCATAGCGAAGTGTGCTAAGCAGAGCTGCTAGCAGCAGGAGGCGGGAGGTGGTCCCGGCGGCGCTGGAGGAAGAAGACGAGAGATTGAAGATGGATGACGGCCGTTGGATGTAAATCCAACGGCTAACATGTCAGAATCATTTGCTGACTAAATTTACAACGACTTGCATTGGCTTCGACCTATTGGCCCACATTTCAGCCTCCAAAAATGTGGCGCGTATTCAACCCATTTTTTTTCAGAATTTACAGTCTTTTTTTGCGCGGTAGAATTTACAGTCAATTTGATCTTTTTTTTGAATTACATCCATTAGCTAGGCTAGGTGAACAATTAATGTAGCTTTCATGCGGCCCATTTATTTTATTTCCTAAAAAATTACATGCCATTTGCACTTTATCTAGATACACGATTTTGCTGGGCTGATTCTAATTATAATGTTGGGTTGGGCCAGCAATGTTATCAAAAAATAAAAATGGGCTGAGCATTTTGTTATAAATATATTTAAATAATAAGTGATATTATTATATTCGTCCTTAAATCTTACCAAGCTTTTGTACACAATCACTAGGATTTTCGTGCCAAAACAATCAAGGATTTTATTTGTTAAGAAATTATTTTTATAAGTTAATAAGATGTGGGATATTGTTTTCTTACATATGTAAGTATCTGTTAAATATATGATGACAATAAAAATAATATATAATAACATATAAAATAATTTAAATATATATAATATAGTTAAAAGGGAAACATAAGTTGTACCTGGCGTTCCTATTCTTATATAGAAAAATAGAACAGACCGCTGCGTTTTCCTCAAAAAAATACATAAATTGGGCTGCCAAAAATAAAACCTCGGATGGGAGGTCCATAGGTCGGTCGATACATGACGGCCCTAAGAAAATACAAACAGGCCTTCCCATCCGAGGTCGTGGGCTGTGCATGTTAAAAATGAAAGCCTAGACAGGGCAGCCCAAAACCACGTCCAACACTTGCCAAAACTCCGTCCCTCATTTTCTCTGTGTTTCGCACACTCAACATTTTGTGGGCATTTTGACTGTGCATCATATGAAAATGTGCTATGCATGAATGTTGATCAGCATGATGTTAACTGGCTGGTAGTTCCATTTTCGACCACGAATAAAACTTCCAACATGATGTTAACCCTATTTGAAAAGGCCGTGTTAATATAAATGCTCTGCCTCTGAAAGTTGCAGTTTCTTATCTGAAACTGAACTTGCAGTTTCTTATCTGAAACTGAAACTTGCAGTTTCTTCTCGTCTGCACTTTTATACTCCTATGAAACTACATTTTTTTAAGTGCTAAAAATAGATCTCTAGAATTCATAAAATTCTTCATATGCTCAACACTCCAAATCTGAAATTCAAAAGACATTCATATCTGAAAGTACTCTCAAAATACACAACACAAAACACAATTCACAACCTGCAAATACTGACAACCCTAAGCTCCTCCTGACAATTCACAACCTGCCCGACTATTGGGCTGGGGGGCAGTCCCCTCCTATTCCTCGGCGGCATATAGCTGCCCCGTGAGACGATGTGAATGGCGAGGGAGACGATGGCGGGGAAGCATCGTCAGGCCAACTGCTTTTCTGCTCTTGTAGTTGGGTTCGGTCGACGAAGACTCCACCAGCTCGC
This sequence comes from Triticum aestivum, assembly GCF_018294505.1. Taxonomy (NCBI): domain Eukaryota; kingdom Viridiplantae; phylum Streptophyta; class Magnoliopsida; order Poales; family Poaceae; genus Triticum; species Triticum aestivum. Next base: position 94,567,478 of record NC_057804.1, read on the forward strand.
TCTGGCAGGACACCCTCACAAACGGCACCCTGTAGATGCTCGATCCTTCAATCTCTGGTGGATGCTTCATCTGGGATCGATACTCCCACCACCGCTCCCTCACGATCGGATTCGGTGAATCTGTTTGCTCCATGGCCCAGAGGAGCAGCTCTATGTACTCCGGCGTGACTCCCTTCGGGAGTATCGTCGCCTTTTCGCTTTGTTGCAGATATTTGGCCATGGATGTCGCCGTCGCTGCTAGTTGGTCCTTGTTGTCAAACCAAGACTATATCTCCAACATCCTAGCTAGCTTCACAGGGTCACCGTCTGCGATCCTCATGTATCGGTTGTACTCCTCCATCGATCTACTTCTACAACACCTTCACTCGCCGACGGTGGTTTTTGAATGGAAGAGGAGAGGAGCGGCGCTGGTTTTGGATTAGAACGGGAGAGAGCGACGCTGGTTTTGGACTAGAACAGGAGAGGAGGGGCGGTGGTATTGAAATGGAAGAGGAGAGGAGCGGTGCTGGATATAGATTGGAACAGGAGAGGAGAGACGGTGGATTTAGATTGCAACAGGAGAAGAGTAGAAGAGCCGCGCTGGTCTTGAAAGTATTTTTTGTTGTTTTGCGTATTTTGGGTCAAAGTTTGACCACGTACTGTATGTGACAAGCAAAATGTGAATGCATGTCACCAAAAATTGTATCGTTTGGTTCGTATCTGAATGTACTTTCAAATTATATTATTTTTGCAACGTATAACAAATATTTTATGTGCGAAAATCATGGTCAATTATGACCCAGAATAAAAGGGAGACTAGTTAATGTGGGGTCGCTTTCTTAATTGAAGGGTAAATTGATTTTGATTTTGATCCAGTCACAGCGCGCTGGCCCTCTCGCACAATCCTAAATCGCTGCCGCACACTCCTCTCCCTCTTCTCCATTGCAAAACCACCTCCTCTCCTCTCCATCATCTCCATTCCAAAACCACCGTCTCGCCTCTCCCTCTTCTGATCTTCTCCATTGCAAAACCACCTCCTCTCCTCTCCATCATCTCCATTCCAAAACCACTGTCTCGCCTCTCCCTCTTCTGATCTTCTCCATTGCAAAACCACCTCCTCTCCTCTCCATCATCTCCATTCCAAAACCACCTCCTCTCCTCTCCATCATCTCCATTCCAAAACCACCGTCTCACCTCTCCCTCTTCTGATCTTCTCTCCATTGCAAAACCACCTCCTCTCCTCTCCATTATCTCCATTCCAAAACCACCTCCTCTCCTCTCCCTCTTCTCTATTGCAAGACCACCGTCTCTCCTCCCTCTTCTCTATGGAGAGGATGCAGTAGCGAATCAGGCAGATCACCAGCAGCGACTAGGCAAAGTTAGCCAGGTTGAAGGAGATCCTTAGTTGGTTTGACAATGAGTGGGAGATTTAGAGGATGGTGCGGGCCATGTGGCAATGTATGCGAAGGAGCGAGATGGCGGTGATGTACATGTACTCCTCGGCGGCAGTCATGCCGCAGTCCTCCGAGTTCATCGAGTACCTCCTATGGACGATGGAGCAGACAGATTCGCCTGAGGCGACAGTCAGGCGGAGGTGGTGGGCGTACAGGTCGAAGGTCGAGCACCCAGAGGATAGCGAATCGATCGAGTATGGTGTGCCATTCGTGAGGGTGCAGAGCCAGCCGGAGCCACAGGAGTATTCATTCTCCCACCACAAGAGGAGGCCGGATGGCGCGATGTCGCTTCCCCGACGTTCTCCACGGTTCCCTCGACGCTCGCCTCGTTTCAACGGTGGCAGTAGGGTTTAAGGTAAGCTTCACACTAACCTAATCTTCCACCTGCTCATGCTTACAATCAGTGTGACAGCTAATGAAAATCATGCTTAAAATTAGTCTTCGAGTACTACGCCAATCACCCTAAAATAGCTCTGGACCTTTGGTTCAAAGTTGTGACACAGTGTACGAATAAAGAAAAATAGATTGGTGCTTCTTTTAGAAAAGAGTACTCCCTAGAAAACTGCCAATATAAGCTACTAGTATTTGGTTAGAGGATTTGTTATCGAGAAAGATCCGTCCACATAGAGCGCCACACATCCCACTGGTTGTGGTGGATGCCAATGCGTGCATGCAGCATGGTTGGTGTCAGTAATTTTTACTTGGCACACCTCGCACTCTGCATATATGCCGGTTCCATATGTACATTTGTGCAGTTCCACCAAAATGCAGCTGGATAACCCTGTTTGCACAGATAATGAAAAAGTGTGATTACATTATAGTGGCACTAGTTGATGAAACACACAAAATAAATAGAAGAAAATATTGCGATAGTATCATAGTATGCCATGCTGCGAGGGCGAGATGGGCCCTGCGACGCCTCATACGGTACGCCTCATACTGGACATTGTCCCAAGTCTCCCAGATACACCTTCTGCCAGTGATGAACATCAGTGTAGAGCAGTAGTACAAGGAGGTGCCTTGAGACATTCAAATCTCTATTTTTGCAGAAACGCTTAAACATTAACAATGGGACTAGTTGATGAAACATACTTTAACAAAGAGAAGCACTTTCTTTATCTACATTGGAAATGAAATGATAGAGATGACACTCACTCTATTTTAACTGTATTATTACTTCATTTTATCAGTGTAAGACAAATAGGTTTGGGGGAAACCGGCACAACCCTCTAGGGGTGGCCTATCACATATATATAATGAGGTGGTATACAACGTTACAGTATACACATGTAAATACAGATGCTATACAGTCTAACACCCTCCCTCAATCTTAGCCACTTCCTAAAGAATCTAGAAGGGTAAGATTGCGCCTGCAAGCCTCAAACTGTGGTAAAGGCAATGGCTTGGTGAAGATGTCTGCAAGTTGATCCTTGGAAGAAATAAACTTGATATGTAGTTGCTTCTGAGAGACACGTTCACGCACAAAGTGATAGTCAACTTCAATGTGTTTCGTTCGGGCATGGAATACCAGATTTGCAGAAAGGTATGTAGCACCGATGTTATCACACCAAAGGACAGGAGGCTGTGATTGGGATATACCCAACTCCGGGAGCAAAGACTGTACCCAGATAATCTCTAAAGTGGCATTGGCCACAGCTTTATACTCAGCCTCAGTACTGCTACGCGAGACAGTGGCCTATTTCCGAGCACTCCAGGCAATCAGGTTAGAGCCAAAGAACACAGCATAACCCCCCGTGGATCGCCTGTCATCTGGATTGCCAGCCCAATCTGCATCAGAATATGCTGAAAGACAGCCAGAGGATGACGGTCGAATATGCAATCCATGAGTCACCGTGAATCGAATGTAGCGCAAAATACGCTTAACAACAGACCAATGAGTATCACGGGGTGACTGCAGATACTGGCAGACTCGGTTAACAGCAAAGGAAATATCCGGTCGTGTGATCGTCAAGTACTGAAGACCACCAACAATACTCCTGTACTCCGTCACATCAGAAGAAGATAGAAGCACACCATCAACAGTAGTGAGCTTGTCAGTGGTAGACATGGGTGTAGTCGTCGGTTTGCACTTAAGCATCCCAGCTCGCTGCAACAAATCCATAGAGTACTTCTTCTGCATCATAACAAGACCATCATCCCGAGAAGTAACCTCCACACCAAGAAAGTAGTGAAGCTTCCCAAGGTCCTTGACCGCAAAATCAGCACCAAGCGAGCGAACAAGCGCAGTAGCAGCCGACTGAGAGGAGCTGACCAAAATGATATCATCTACATAGACCAACAAGTACATAGTAACCTCAGGCCTCTGTAGAAGAAACAGTGAGGAGTTAGCAGTTGATAATGCAAAACCATGAGCACGAAGAGCCATTGCAAGACGAGCATGCCAAGCACGAGGAGCCTGCTTCAGACCATAAAGTGCCTTGGACAAACGACAGAGATGATCAGGGCAGTCCGGATCAGAAAAACCCGGAGACTGGTGCATATAGACCTCCTCCTCCAACACACCATGAAGGAAGGCATTTTGAACATCAAGCTGACGAAGGAACCAACCTCGAGTAACAGTAAGAGAGAGAAGAAGCCTGATGGTAGTAGGCTTGACCACTGGACTTGAGGTGTCTTCATAGTCAAGACCAAAACGCTGTCGAAAACCACGGGCAACTAGACGAGCTTTGTAGCGCTCAATGGACCCATCAGAATGCCTCTTCACTTTGAAAACCCATTTAGAATCAATGACATTAACCCGTCATGGTGGAGGAACAAGAGTCCATGTCTGATTGCGAATGAGAGCTTGATACTCCTGTTCCATGGCCTCTCTCCAATGAGGAATGCGCATAGTAGCTTGATACGTGCGTGGCTCGAAGGATGGATCTGCAAGAGCAGCAGACATGCAGGCAGCTAACCAGGCAACTGTTCCATCGTGACGTTGCTTAGGATGAAAAATGCCACTCCGGCTGCGCGTATGTGGACGTAGAGCAGGAGCAGGAGCCGTCGAAGTCGAGGATGATGGAGACGGCGCGGTCGGCGAAGAGCCAGACATCGCCTCAGGAGAGCCAGTACCTGACGGCTCCGGGCTGCAGGAGGCCAAAACCGTCCTGGGCGAAGCCGGCCCTGATGACAGGGGCCCAGAGGCCATGGGAGAACCGAGGACGGGCGAGGCCGGCTCCGGTGACGACGGCCCAGACGTCCTGGGCGAGACGAGGGCGGGCGAGGCCGACCCCGGTGATTACGGCCCAGACGCCCTGGGTGAGACGGGGGCAGGTGAGGCCAGCCCAGTCGCCGTTCGCGTGACCGGGGTCGAGGGGCACGACTGTGGTGATGCCGGCCCGGAAGCCAGAGGCGACGAAGCGGGCGACCGGACCGGGGCAGCGATCGGTCGTGCATGGGCACGGGGACCGAGGCCATGCAGGGGCACCATGTGATCATCATGCACAGCTGAAGGTGCCGACGAGAAAAGCGATGGCGAGGAAGGAGGTGATGGCGCCTCTAAAATATCCAAACGAGCCCCGCGACCAGTGCCTGCACCATGGTTAGGCAACAACAGAGGAGAATATGCAACAACATCAAATTGGTCAGAAGCAATAGAGGATGAATGCATGGGTGGTGGTTTGGCAGTGGACACAGGGAGTTTGGCAAAGGGAAATACATGCTCATCAAACACAACATCCCTAGAGATGTAGACATGATTAGTGGGCACATGAAGACATTTGTATCCTTTATGAAGAGAGCTATAACCAAGAAAAACACACTTCTTGGAACGAAACTTGAGCTTGCGCTTGTTATATGGACAGAGATGGGGCCAGCAAGCACACCCAAACACCTTGAGAAAGGTGTAGTCCGGTTGTTCATTAAGAAGAACTTCAATGGGAGTCTTCATGTGCAAAACACGAGTGGGAGTACGATTGATGAGAAAACATGCAGTGGTGAAAGCATCACTCCAAAACCGAAACGGAACAGATGCATGGGCCAAAAGAGTAAGACCAGCTTCAACAATGTGACGATGCTTACGTTCTACTGAACCATTCTACTGATGTGTATGTGGACATGCTAAACAGTGAGCGATACCAAGCGACTGAAAAAAGGAGTTGAGGGTGCGATACTCGCTGCCCAGTCCGACTGAACATGAACAATTTTATGCTTGAGAAGGCGTTCAACATGTTTTTGGAACTGAACAAAAATGTCAAACACATCAGATTTATGTTTGATAAGATAAAGCCAGGTAAAGTGATTGTAAGCATCAACGAAACTGATATAATAATTATGACCACTGACAGAAGTCTGAGCAGGACCCCATACATCTGAAAACACAAATTCTAAAGGATGTTTCACCTCACGACTGGACTCCGAAAAAGGAAGTTGATGACTCTTCCCCTGCTGACAAGCATCACACACTGCTACATCTTTATTGCTAGACACACTAGGAAGCTCATGACGACGCAAAACATGCCGGACAATAGGTGTGGCCGGGTGACCAAGACGAGCATGCCACTGTGACGGAGATACCCGAACTCCACTGAAAACGCGAGTGACGCCAGGATGCTCCAGACGATAGAGGCCCTGGCAGAGCCGCCCACTAATAAGAATGTCCCTCGTGCTCTGATCCTTAATAAAAAGATCAAAAGGGTGAAATTCACAAAGCACATTATTATCACGTGTGAGTTTAGGGACTGAAAGAAGATTATGTGTCACAGATGGAACTCGAAGAACATTGCGAAGCTGAAGACTCCTATTGGCATGTCTAGTGAGAAGCGATGCTTGACCAATATGAGAGATGTGCATACCTGCTCCATTGGCGGTGTGGATCTTGTCGGAGCCATGATAGGGTTCACGAGTGTGAAGCTTCCCCATCTCGCTTGTCAGGTGCTCTGTCGCCCCAGAGTCCATGTACCAATGTGGATCGATGGAGTAGGACTGAGTGTGTCCCTGTTGCTTCTGCTCGCCGGACGATCAGCCATGGCGACCTGACGGGCAAGGTTACGTGTATCCTTGTCGTCATTGCCAAGACCAAGAAAACTCCGCTGGAAGCACTTGTGACACTTGGAGGCCCAGCGCCCATCGCGGCCACAAAGCTGACACACATGCTGACCGCTAGCCCCCGGTAATGTCGCAGTAGGAGGGGGGCCGAGGCGGGCAGTGGTGGCAGCCCCGAAGGAGCCCGGGATGATGAAGAAGAGCGGCCACCCTTAGTGACGGCGTTCGCGGAGAGGGAGCCATGGCTGGACTCGGTGAGAAGAAGACGGGAGTAGACCTCATGTGCCATCATGGGAGTCGAGTTGCCCCGCTCGTTGATGATCTCAACCAAGGCATCATAGTCCTTGTCGAGCCCGTTGACGATGAAGGAGTTGAACTCAGAGTCGGTGAGCGGCTGTCCAATGGAGGCCAACGTGTCAGCAAGGCCCTTGACCTTGTTGTAGAACTCCGTGGCCGTGGAGTCAAGCTTCTCACACTTGCCAAGCTGACGACAGAGTGCAGAGACACGGGCCTGAGACTGCGCCGCAAAGGTGCTCTCAAGGATGGTCCAGGCTTCATGAGACGTTTTGGCGAAAACAACAAGCCCGGCGACAGCCGGCGAGAGCGACCCCTAGATGGAGGAGAGGCCTGGTCCTGCCCTGTCCAGACGCGGTGGGCCGGATTGTTGACCGGACCATGCACGCTATCCACCAGTGCGGAGGGGCAGGGAAGTGAGCCGTCGACGTAGCCGAGAAGATAGTGGCTCCCCAAGAGTGGGAGAACCTGCGCGCGCCAGAAGATGTAGTTGTTGGCAGACAGCTTGATGGTGATGAGATGGCCGAAGTGAAACGGCGGCGGCGATGACGATCCAATCGAAGAAGCTGCCTGGGGCGCGAGCACCATGGAGGCAGCCGGAGGGACCGAAGATGGCGCGGGTGGCCTATCACATATATATAATGAGGTGGTATACAATGTTACAGTATACACATGTAAATACAGAAGCTATACAGTCTAACAATCAGTGACACTAGGGTCGAGCAGGTGGCAAACGAGGTGTACCGTGCGTCACAAGGATGGAGGCCGGGGGTGCTTAGACTGGGATGCTGAAGCTGGCTCTTTCAATCACCAACATGGATGATTCAATTCATGGGACCTTTTGGTGCAGTTCACCTAAAATGAACCAATGTCCCGTGAGCTAGCAGCTTCTTCTTCAAATTTTTTAAGAAAAGGGCTCCAGCCCCGGTTCCATTTCCATCAGAAAACGAAACCCACAGAGCTTATTCTTCATTAGTTGCAATAAAATTGAGCAACATCAAGGTTGGTTGTGAAGCTCCTGGAATGCTCAACTATAATTTGGATATCATTTGTGCAGTTCAACTAAGATCGAGCGTGAAATGTATATCTCTGTTTGCACAAAAAAGGTGGAAAGGAGGGTGACTAACAAGTAACAAGTGATGAAGCATGCATCAAATGAAAAGAAGCATGTTCCTTATCTGAATGGAAATCCTACAAGGACAGTAGCAATTTCTAAAGCAGTAGCATTGCTAGATATTAGTGTGGGCATCAGGATTAACTATGACAACCGTTAAATACGACATTATTTTGGGCACTAGAGAGTAGGCGGACTAGGACAGTTGCATTTCTAACGAAAAGAACCAACTTATCTTAATGGGAAATTTTAGCAGGACATGTAAAGAAGTGCCATTGATTCATATTACTGGAGGCATTACATTGAAAACAACATTGGTTTAACGTGTCTTTACTTTTAACAGTGCGACTGCTACATTTTACCAGTGGCATTACATAAGAGTGGCTCGGGGCAACAAACATCAGAACAGGATATCTGGGTTGGTCCCATTTTTGTTCGGTATAGCCACCTTATACTGTGTGAGGCTAGCAAATCTAGTGCTGGACTTACTCTATTGACTTGTCCCCCAATCCCCACTTTCTTTCCTTTTTCAACCAATAGATTCGGTTTATATTGAGTTTGTACTGCGTTTCCCTTTATTTCCCTATTAGACCTAGAGACCAGTTGGATAGCCAGTCTCTGCTACTTTTCGCCCCCATTATTTCCTTTTTCGACCAAGTCCTAGATTCAGGTAACAAATCCTCCCCCACCCCCCACCCCCTTTCCTCCTTGTTTGAACCAAGTAGTACTAGATTCGAGTGCATGAACTAGTTTTACCTCTTAAACGTAAAAAAATTAGGTGGTTTCCGAACAGCCGATCGATCCTATCTACGAGGGGCCTGAGAAATAGTAAAAGTTACAAATGCAGCAATGTCAGGAGCTCTGAAAGTAGAGCAAGGCCGGTTTCGAAGGAAGTTATACCTGATGGTCGTCGGGATGTCACTAGGTGGGCGGCAGGAGGCCGGATCTGCCCACACTACGGCAACAAGGACGAAGAGGTCGGAAGCCCTCCCTCGCCAGCGGAGCTTGGTTGAGAATGGCAAGGCAGGCTGATCGGGACGCGCCCAGCAGTGGGTAAGAGCCGTCGCCGAGGACGACCGCGTGAACATTGCACCTTCTCACCTTCCCCGGCAGAGAGGATCCGGCTGGATTTGTGACAAGCGGTGAGCAGAGAGAGAGAGAGAGAGTATGGCCACCGCTGTCGTGTTTAGATCTGGAGAGGCCGAGACGGTGTGAAGAGAGCAACACTATCAAGCAAGCGCGGAGGCTCCTGCCTATATAGTGGAGTAGTACTTAGTTTTCTTTTGTCTACCGGAGCCGGCTTGACCTCGTCAATGACTGTCGAGAAGTCTTCATGCATGTGGCCCGGAGGTGCAATTGTCATCATTTTGATCTGAAGCGCCGGATTATAACATATAACACGAAAAAATACCACATGACAAGAAATCATAACCTCACTGCCCAAAGGAGACAACATGAATCCCGACGGACAAACTAGACGAGGAACAAAGCTCAAATTAAAGATAAACTCGTAGAAAAGGGGTCCGTCGGTAGATGTCTAATTAACATAGCCGGCTTGACCTAGATGGCAGCCGAGTAGTCACTGTTCGTGCATGTGCCCCCAATGACTAGCCCAACTCAGTTTTCGCTATTTAACCCTCGCAGTGATCCGAAGCACATGACACATAATTTTGCGAGATGACAAGAAACCTTTTTTAGATTTCTCACCACAACTACAGCCATGTACAACACAGCCTGCACGATATGTAGACGATAGCCAATCCAGGCGTGTCTGCTGGAGTCTGGTCACATGCATGGACGGACTGATCTTCCGTGTCTTGCAGGGATCGTCCAGGCACCAACGTAGTACAACACTTCTCTAGTACTATCGCTCGTCTCCCTCTTCTATTAAGTCACCTGACTTGCGGGGCCAGGGAGTGTGCCTATGGTCGGTTCTCAATTGTCCTCCCACATGTGTGTGCAAATGCAATATGATGCGCGTTCCTTTCGGAGAGCAGCGTGCCAGACCGACCGACCGTCTGGGGTGCGACGCGAACGTGACGTGCGTGCTGTATACTCCGTACATGTGTACTGCCATTTTCTAGATGCTTTGCTCCATGGCGCGGGCGCAATCCATGGATACAAAATTAGTATACTGTATACTATTTAAGTGTCAAGGGTGGGGCTTTTCCTGCCCGGTAGGTAGCGGGACAGTTCCGCCTAGTCGGTTCGACAGAGATGCGAGAAGACGAGGGAGTAGGCTGCTGCAAACGTAGGGTTGTGTGATTTGACAACAAGTTACTGCTGGACAGGTGGGCCCCCGTGATTTGACTTGCCATTATCATTTTAACTACGGCGCTACGACCGGCGTGAGTCTCCCGATTCCTGACCACCTCCATACATGTGCCTCTCCCAATGCTCCACCATGTAGTAGTAGAGGCTGGCTCTTGCATGAGAGCCCACTTCTCCACTTTTTCCTTGCCTCTCTTTCCTCCACATATGCAAAAATGCCATGTAAAGCGCACTATTGTACTTACTTGCTCCTACAGGTGCTTAAGCTTTCCACATAGGCATAAAGTCTGATGTGGCAAGTTAATCAAGAAGAGAGAGACTAGTTTGGTGACCCAAGGAAGAAACGATGCTAAGAGCGTGTACCTAGGTGAAAAGACAATTCTGAGTCTATAGCTAATTAAATGAAGCAAACTTAGCAACACCATTTCATTGGAAGAGGTCACTCCTCGGCAAATGCAATAAATACTAGTACTCCATGTGTCCCATTATATAAGAACATTTTTGACACTACACTAGCTAGTGTAAAAAAGGTTCTTATATTATGGGACGGAGGGAGTATGAAGAAAGAGATAGAGAGGAGTAAAAAAATACACTTATAGCCAACCTTGTTGTAGTATGAGTGACTAAGTGATGACTATGTATGACATGCCAACATCAGATAGCCTAACATACCGTGTTAAATCTCCAAGGGCGCGACCACGCGAGCGACGCGACGGTCGTGGTAGGCGCGACCATGATACAAGCTGCTGGCAGCCCTTGGATCTGAGATCAAACGGTCACATGCTAAGTTGATGAAAATTTTAAGAATAACCCTCCAGGATAGGATATTCACCCATAGGTCTAGAATCACGCCATGCAACCGTTCGATCTCAGATCCAAGGGCTCTCGGAAGCCCGTATCATGGGAGAATGGAAAGCCACTACCCTGCCATTCGCACGCTGGCAGTTTGCTCCTATTCTTTCCCGCACGTCCTTTAATACTACGACGGTTCGCTCCTAGTCGTCCTGTCCATTCACATTACGACAGTTCCACACGCTAACCCTCCTCCCAAATCCATGGCGTCCCAAATCTCCCCGATCAGCGGTGAGTACAAGGTTAGAACCATCACCGGCGATGAGTTTGACGTCATCTACACCCGTACTTCCGCGACGGTGAAAGGATGCCTTTCTCGCTTCAGATGCATGTTCGAAAACTCACATGATGAGTGGGTCGCTGGGCTTGATGTTGAGTACACCACAGTCGTGGGACAAGAGAAGGATCTAAAGGACGAAGAGAGGAATAAGCCCGCCGTGATCCAGGTTTGCGTACATAACGTTTGCTTGATCTACCACATATGCCATGCCGATGTTGAGTGCCGGGATTTTAAGAACTTCCTCGAGGACAAAACAGTCAAATTGGTTACTGTAGACTATCAGAACGACAAACAAGTCCTTCGTCAGATAGGCCTCGTTGTAGGCAACCCCTTTGACCTCCAGAAGAATCGGCTGGTGCCGTCTCGTCAGCCCTCAATGCTGACCCTGGCAGGAGCCATGGTTCATCCTTCGTACCGCAAACTGGAGAAACCTCATTACACATTTCATCGTCATGCAAGGCAGCGGAATGTACTAGATATAGACCGCATCCACTATGCTGCAATGGATGGCTACCTTTGTTTCAATATCTATAAGGGTTGGATGAAGAGCAACAGCCAAGTTGGTGCTTCAAGCAAACAAGTATCGGCCAAGAGGAAGAGAGACAAGGACGAAGTCGAGGACGTGGATGAGGACTCCGAGTAAGGTGGCAGTGTTGTTGCTCATGGCGGTTCTAAACTTCTAATGCAGTGTCTACCGGATTAGTTGCATAGTTTAATTTCAGGTGTGCTTAGTTTAATTTGAGGGGTGTGTTGTGCTGAGCCCAGAGCAGAACTATGTTATGTTTCTTCTCGTTACTTTAACTCTTTAGTATGTACATACTAGTACTAGTATTTCTTTAATAGAATTTAGCACCCCAATTAAGCACATACTAGCTTTTTTAATAGTACTATATGCATAATTTGGCGACGAGCGCTCTCTATATGTACCGCCTTTTTTTTTAAATTTCAATTTTTGCTCCATGGCGCAATCCATCGATAGTGGAGTACTACTGTACAAAAGTATACATTTTTTAAAAGGCTAGCGTACTGTTCATCATATATATATATGTAGCCAGTTAAATTCTCAACCTAGAATGACGTGCATGCCATGTAGTAAACCGATCCGGAGGAAGTATAGTAAAAATGAGGTGATTTTACCCAGCGATCGGCGGGGGAGCATGGCCTGTCATGCGGTCCCACGTGTTATGATGTACCAAGGCGATGCGCGTGTCCCTCTTGAGGCAGAAGCAATACTAGTACGTGGTTTGAGATGATGTCAAACCGAAGTGTGAAATAATGGTTGCTTCGTCTGTCTAGGAAGGCGCGACATTGTGATTCGACGTCTCATTGCTCATTACTAACACTGGGCCGGTATGAGTTGGGTGCGTCCCCCCTGCTGTTCTGCACTGTTATTTGGTGCTTGACACATCGACCCGGTTGCACATGAGATGACCCCCACATCCTTTGTCAAAATAAACAACACCCCGATCAATGCATTTCACTCTTCCGTGCAACGGACGGGCACCTTACTTGCTCCTACAGGTGCTTAAGCTTTCCACATAGGCATAAAGTCTGATGTGGCAAGTTAATCAAGAAGAGAGAGACTAGTTTGGTGACCCAAGGAAGAAACGGTGCTAAGCGCGTGTACCTAGGTGAAAAGACAATTTTGAGTCTATAGCTAATTAAATGAAGCAAACTTAGCAACACCATTTCATTGGAAGAGGTCACTCCTTGGCAAATGCAATAAATACTAGTACTCCCTGTGTCCCATAATATAAGAACGTTTTTGGCACTACACTAGTGTCAAAAACGTTCTTATATTATGGGACGTAGGGAGTACGAAGAAAGAGATAGAGAGGAGTAAAAAAAATACACTTATAGCCAACCTTGTTGTAGTATGAGTGACTAAGTGATGACTATGTATGACATGCCAACATCAGATAGCCTAACGCACCGTGTTAAATCTCCAAGGGCGCGACCGTGCGAGCAACGCGACGGTCGTGGTAGGCGCGACCATGATACAAGCTGCTGGCAGCCCTTGGATCTGAGATCAAACGGTCGCATGCTAAGTTGCTAAAAATTTGCAAAATAACCCTCCAGGATAGGATATTCGCCCATTGGTCTAGAATCACGCCATGCAACCATTCGATCTCCGATCCAAGGGCTCTCGGAAGCCCGTATCTTGGGAGAATGGAAAGCCACTACCCTGCCGTTCGCACACTGGCAGTTCGCTCCTACTCGTCCCCGCACGTCATTTAATACTACGGCGGTTTGCTCCTAGTCGTCCCGTCCATTCACATTACGGCAGTTCCACTAATCCTAACCCTCCTCCCAAATCCATGGCGTCCCAAATCTCCCCGATCAGCGGTGAGTACAAGGATAGAACCATCACCGGCAATGAGTTCGACGTCATCTACACCCGATCTTCCGCGACGGTGAAAGGATGCCTTTCTCGCTTCAGACGCATGTTCGAAGACTCACATGATGAGTGGGTCGCCGGGATAGATGTTGAGTACACCACAGTCGTGGGACGAGAGAAGGATCTAAAGGATGAAGAGAGGAAGAAGCCCGTCGTGATCCAGGTTTGCGTGCATGACTTATGCTTGGTCTACCACATATGCCATGCCAACGTTGAGTGCTAGGATTTTAAGGACTTCCTCGAGAGCAACCTAGTCAAATTCGTTACTGTAGACTTTGGTAACGACAAAGAAGTCCTGCGTCGGATAGGCCTCGTTGTAGGCAACACCTTAGACCTCCAAAAGAATCGGCTGGTGTCCTCTCGTCAGCCTTCAATGCTGACCCTGGCAGGAGCCATGGTTCATCCTTCGTACGGTAAACTGGAGAAACCTCCATACACGTTTTATCATCATGCATGGCAGCGGAATGTACTAGATATGGACCACATCCAGTACGCTGCTAGGGATGGCTACCTTTGTTTCAATATCTACAAGGGTTGGATGAAGAGCAAGAGCCAAGATGGCGGTTCAAGCAAAGAAGTATCGGCCAAGAGGAAGAAGGACAAGGATGAAGTCGAGGACGTGGATGAGGACTCCGAGTAAGGTGGCAGTGTCGTTGCGGAGTCGTAACTGCTTCCTCATCGCCTCCATGACCTCCATCTCCTGGCGCGTCTCCTATGCCATCTTCTTCATTCTGTCCATGACGTGGGATTTCTCGACGCGAGCCTTCATCATCTGTTCCACGGCCGCATTACGTACCTTGACAGCAGCCGGGTACTCGATGCGGAGCTTAGCCAACTCCTCATTCTATTCCATGATGAGGGCCTGCAGCATCTTCATCGAGGAACTACTATTCTCATGCAGCTTCTTCCAGCCGGCATTCTTCTCCTTCAACAGGTCGATCTCGTGGCAGAGCTTCGCCTTGTCCTCCTAAAGTCACAGGATTTCGCCGATCGCCTTCTTCTCCAAGGAAATGCTCTTCTTCAGCAGCATCACCAAGCCGGCGGTCAACTCCCCCTGATGATTGAGCTCAGCGGGCATGTCGTTGAGGCTCTCCTTTAGCAACTCCGTCAAGCCTTGGATGAATTCCTTCTGCTTATTGAGGTGCTTATTGAGCTGGTCGGGCATGTCGTCGAGGGATAACAACTCCAGCTCCGCCGGCTCGGCATGTTCGCCTCCGCGGCTAGGGCGCTCCTAGGAGCCATCGCCTGCCCGTGAGAGATCTTTCGAGGTCTCTGCGTGGTGGCGAGCCCTCTCTTTTTTTTCCACAGCCTCGGTTGCCGCTCCCTTGTTACGAGTAGTTCTCGACCTAGAGCTCTGCTCACCGGCCATGGCAATGACGGACGAAGAAGAAGCACTTATGAGGAGGAAAGGTAGAGTAATTTTTGGTTAGGTAGTTCCCCTTTTTATAACCTAAGTACTAGCACTAGTAGTACTAATATCTGCATAGTGGGAACACGTTCAGGTTTGGTACGTAGTACTAGTAGGTGTGAGCAGGCTTTCGAATGTGATGGGAACAAGGTAAAGATTAATTGATGGTTTTGGTTTCGAGGCCCAAAATGGCTCCCAATGAGTTTAGTGGAACATAAATTTCAAGTAGACTACACTGCTCAAATGCGTAAATATTATGTTACTGTCAAAAATTGGCACAAAATATGAAGGAGACCAATGGAAGTACTACTAGCAACCCACGATTTAACTACTTGCATGCGCGCAGTGGAGTAATAATGTCTTTCTTCCGCCCTCACGTCCACTCAATTTGCATGCGCTGTATTAATTGACCATCAATGAAGTGAACGACTTTACACGCGTCAAATTATCACATGGGGTGGATCTTGGTACAAAATTGCATCCGCCCGTGTACCCGCGTGTGCGTGTGAGGGAATGAGTGCATGCGTGGCATGCGTGCACATCTTCGCTTCGTGCATGTACCACTAGTATGGCTCAGGGAGGATGAGTACATTCTTCTGGAACCAGCAGCACGTCACCGTGATCAATCCACGCAAGGAGGTCGCGACAACGCCTCCACATGTGCCACATGGCTTCATGAACTGTAAGAGAGACACTGTGTAGCGTGCCATTGGTATTCTAATTTACATGTTTTGCACATACTCGAAGTACTAGTAATTTACACGTGCATTGCACGCATCAGATTTTGCAACCAAATTATGAATAAATACCACACTATAGCATGTAAGATCTTAGTCATATATGCGTGATGTAGCCCTTCGTTTAATTCTTATAGTTCATCTCATTCAAAATCAAATTATTTTTTATAAAAAAGCTAAGAACGCATGAATAGGAAAAACATGGGCTTATAGTGGAATGTCGTATTGAATCCTACAGGATTGTACGAGTGTTTGATTGTGCATAGAAAAAATGCAGAATTCTTTCAAAGAGGTTTGAGTGGATGGGATGTTTCCTATGAAATCTAGTGCAAATGAATCATATGGAAAAATTCGTATGGTTTACAATTGTACGAATCAAACAACCAAGATAGGAAAAATTCCTAATGATTAGAATCCTCCAAATTTCCTTTGAGAATCCTTTGAATCAAAGAAGCCCTTAATCTATTTTATGATTCATGGAATTGTGCGTTGTAAACATAAAGTAAAAACAAATAATGGCAATTCAACTAGAAAAAAAGTTTGGGCAGTTATGATACGGAAGATTCTAGAACAAAAGAGAACCACTGTTGTTTTGAGGTTTGTGCATTATGCTTAAGTTCAACCATGGAGTCTGCTAGATTGTACATGTGGCAAAATCCGGTGGGGGGCTAGAAGATGGTGCGAGGGGCCGAGTGGAGGGAGACTATGAAGGAATGCACAAGTGCGAGATCGATATTTAGAGAGAGGGGGCAAACACGTGTGCTGTTGCACGCAGTGGCGGAGCCATGAAAAATAAATGAGCTAGGGGGCCAGGCATTGCTAATCCTTTACGAGGAGGGTCAATTCATGAAATTAAACCTTTTTAGCAGCAATTGTCTAATGATCACATTCATATTAGCCTCGATATATAGTGATGTTAGGGGGGGGCAGGGCCCTTACTGCCCCCTGTCTTCGCCATTGTGCACGCATCTGAGAGATGAAGCGGAAGGCATGGATGATGAGAGGGGGGCGTTGGATATATAATTAATGTGGGTGTATTAGCTATTTATGTTAATCCTATATAGAGAGGTATAGATTGATCGATGTGGACGTGGGAGAGGTATAGATTGATTGATGTGGACGTGGGAAAGAGGGTGAGACCTCACTGGATATATCGATTGATCGGTTTGTGTGGAAAACTGTGAAAGACCTAGCTATATACACACATACATAGAGGAACATCGATCGTTGCGCATGCACGCGTGAGAGATAAAGAATGCCCGGTATGAGGGAGAGGGGGATGTGTGTGGGTGTGTGCCTTCATGGGAGACCGACCTTGTAAGTGCACCTAGTGCCCCTTAGTGATTTTGGTGTATTGAAGACTTATAGGTTAAGGGACTAATGGTTTGTGAGTATACACAGGTCTATAAGTCTATGAGGAGTTTGATATTTACATAGAAAGTCGACCCCTAAAAAATGAAGTTCTTCAACTGAAGACTTTGATATTCTGAAGACTTTCTGAAGACTTTGAAAGTGAAGAAATTGGTGTGACCGTGAAGACTTGGTATTCATTTGTGGAACATGAAGCGTGAAGACTTTTGTTTTCGTAGTTTCATTTTCTCTTTCTTGATTCATAGGAAACACCGTACTATTAAAGGGGGTCGAGGAAATACTAAGGAAAAATTTCCATGTGATGCTCAACTCAAAATCCTACACCTACCAATCCCTTCGAGTGAAGCCTTTGGAAATCTCATACAGTTCAGTCACTTTCTTCAGTGACAGAGACGAAGTTCTTCTGGTCACTGATGAATTTGTTCTGATTGAGGAGTTAGGAATTCATCAGTGCGAATTACCTACACAGTGAGGAACATGATAGCCCTAAGGAATTTGAGAGTCAAATTTCTGACCATTGCTGTGCTGCACGCCAGCTGTCCCAAAATATCTTATCCACCTAACGGTCATATCATTGAGGGGCATTTATGTCTTATCATGTCGGGCTGCTCCCTAGGCTATAAATAGCCGCCCCCTACAAGCACTAGCTGGTTGGCTGCTCCGAGAGAACTTGACACTTGTCATTTGAGAGCAACCCATCCTCCGAGGACTTTGAGCGAAAATCATCGAGTGAGGAAAATCCCAAAAAAACCCAAAACACCTCCAAACCCAAGGTGATTGAGCATCACTGAAGAAATTGATCCTGCGTGGATCTGACGCTTGTTACCTTTGAAGAATGTGCTTCTTCCAGACGGTTAGGCATCAAGGTCTAGAGCATCCAAGAGGAATTGTGGATTGCCGAGTGACCAAGTCTGTGAAGGTTTGGAAGTCGCCTGAAGACTTACCACGAGTGATTGGACGAGATCTGCATGATCTTAGTTCAAGGAGAATACGGTGAGGACTGGGTGTCCTGAGCTGCGTGCTCAGAGACTGGGTGTCCGGGACTGCGTGTCCTTGAGTTTAAATACTCAGCCGCTCCAACCAGACGTACAACTGAGACAGCAGTTGGAACTGGTCTACCAAATCATTGTCTTCACCAACCTAACTGGTTCTATTTCCTCAACCCTTTCACTTCCTCATTACTGTGTTGAGTGTTTGTTCATATCTGTGTTTGAAGACTTTGACTGAAGACTTTCTCAATTTCCTCATTTCAATTTCTTCAGTCTGTTTGTCTTCATCTTGTGTTATCCTGTGATTACACTTTCTGTACTCTGTGCTAGTCTTCATTTCATCATGATGACCATGCTTGTATTCTGTTATGCTTACTTCTGAGTACTTATTCCACTGCTAATAGTTCTTCGCTAAGGAATTTCCTCACCGACAAATTCCTCAGTGAAGAATTCATAAAAATCGCCTATTCACCCCCCCTCTAGTCGACATAACGCACTTTCAATTGGTATCAGAGCAAGGTGCTCCCTTGTTCTGTGTGATTTTGGTTTAACCGCCTGGAGTTTTAGTTATGTCGACCGCAGGTATGATCAAGGTCTCGGCTGGGTGTCCTACCTTTGATGGAACGGACTACCCCTACTGGAAAAACAAGATGTGAATGCATCTCGAGGCAATTGACAACGATCTCTGGTATGTTGTGGAAAATGGTGTTCCCTCTGTCACACCCTCACTAAACACTACCGATGTGAAGAGATTCAAGCAACTCAATTCTCAAGCGAAGAATATCATATGTGGCCATCTGAGTAAAGGACAGTATGGAAGAGTGAGTGCTTTGGAAACTTCTAAGCTTATCTGGGATAGGCTGTCCAAAGTGAATGAAGGAGTCTCAACTCAGCGCGACTCTTGAGTTGATGTTCTTCGGAATCTCTTCAACCGCTTCAAAAGACTCGACAATGAGAATGTCCAACAAACCTTTGATCGCCTCACTGACATCTCAAATGAGCTTCAAGCCCTCGGTGCCACTGACATCACTAACCATGAGGTGGTGAAGAAACTATTGAGATCACTTGATTCCTCATTTGATACTCTGGGTCTGATGATACAAGAACGGGCTGACTACAAGTCTCTTGATCCTGCCGATATCCTCGAAAGGCTAAATACTCACGAGTTCCAGCTTGCTGAAAAGAGAGATCTCTATGGTTCATGCTATGGCAAACCACGTGCCCTGAAGGCCAAGGCTGTGTCTGAGTCTAAATGTGAGGATTCTGGTAGTAGCCTTGGTGATCCCGAAGAATTGAGCCAGGAGCTAGCACTGCTCGTGAAGAAATTCCAGAAGTTCTCAAGGCGTGGTCGCTTTGGAAAATCCTCAAGATGAAGTGATTCCTCATCAAGTGACTATAAGAGAAGGTTGTGCCACAAATGCAAGAAACCTGGTCATTATATTCAAGATTGTCCTCAGTGGGAAAAGGAATTGAAGAAGAAGAAATACAAGGATTACAGTTCTGATGATGCGAAGAAGAAGAAGAAATCGTCAAAATCTTCATCATCAAAATCCTCGAAGTCTTCATCTCACAAGAAGAGCAGCTCCAAGAAGGCTCGGGCATTCATTGGAAAGGAAATGGACTCTGAAGCTGAATCTGAGGAAAATGAGGAAGAGGAGGAGTCTGAAGAATCTGAATCCGGTGTGGCGAGTCTAGCCTTTGCTACTTCTTTTGTTAGCAAGTCCCTCTTCAACACTGAAGAAACTGACCCCACCGACAAGCCTGATGAAGATAATGATGACTACGCTCCCACCTATTGCTTCATGGCAAAAGGTGCAAAGGTACTCAAATACACCTCCTCTGAATCCAGTGAAAATGAATCTGATGATAATCTCAAGCCCAGCTACTCTAAACTTGCTAAGATTGCTGTAAAACAACAAAGGGCTTTTGAAAAGGTTCAAAACATGCTAGATAAAAGTGATGATATGTTGGGCGAAGAAATGGATCGCACTAAAGCCCTGACTGAAAATCTTCAGAGACTTCAGTCTAGGTTTGATAACCTTCAAAGTCATCATAACACTCTCTTATCTGATCAGGACAAACTTTCTTATGAATTTCTTCAAAGAAAGCAAGATCTTAAGAAGCTAAGAGTGAGTTATGAAGATCTTCAGAAGGAGCGCGATTCATTACTAGCTCAACAAATCAGCGCTTCTCAGGAAGAATTTGTTCCTCCATGCTTAAAGTGCATTGAACGAGAATCTGCTAATTCTTCACCTGAATGTTCAAATGCTTCAACTGTTACAAATTCTTCACCTACCTCTGCTATCACTAATTCCTCATCTGAGGACATTGCTAGTATCACTGACGATGCAGGGCTGAAGGAATTGTACACAACAGGCATGTACAAAAGCCTCAAAGGGCATCAAATTCTTTGTGATGTACTCAAAAAGTAGATCCTCAACAGAAACCCTAGGAAAGAGGGTATTGCCTTTGAGAGGAAACTTAATGCTGATGGAACATATTGGAAGCCTGAGCAGTACCCCAAAACCTCATGGGTTGCTGCAAAGGGACCTCCAGTTGATCCATCTAACTTATCTGGCTTTACATGTGAATCTTCTCATTCTTCTGATGAGTCATTTGACTCCAACTATAAACTGTTCAAAAATCAGAATGGTGAAGTATTTGCTAGATATGTTGGGACTAACTGCAGGAACGGTTCCCCTATGAAGAAAATCTGGGTTCCCAAAAGTTATGTTGAAAGTATTCAGGTGAACGTCCTCATGACACCACCTGTGAAGAATAGGAACCTCAGATCAAACTCTTCATATGGACCTAATTCTTCATATGGATCCAAGTCCTCATGTGGATCAAATTCCTCAAATGGATCAAAGTCCTCATATGATTATCATCGTGCTAACAACTCTGTTTCGCAGGGTAGAGCTAAGGGCTATGAATATGCACATTATTCTTCAAATCATTATGTTCATAAGTCCTCGAAGAATTTCTCTGCTTATTCATATGCTTACCCTAACCCCTGTTATGTGAAAAGAAATGGTTTGGCTTCTATGCCACCATTCTCGTATGGTGCTCGCAGAGTGATTGACTCCTTGCCACCCCTTCAGATCTGGGTGGTGAAGAAAAAGAACTAATCTCTTCTGCAGGGTTAGGTCTCCAGACGTGCTTTAACGTCTGAAGAATTTGCTGGTGACCTGCCAAAATTGCCTGAAAGGACGCAGGCTAATCATGATGAAATGAACTTTCATTTCACACGTCCTCCTACTGCTATATCTATTTACTGCTTGATGAAATTCATCTGATGAACTTGATATCATATTCTTCATTGATGAAGCATATGAGATTGTAAGTTACACTAATTCATCTGCAGGATGATCAACCCAAAACCACTGAATGGGTCCTCGATAGTGGATGTACAAATCACATGACTGGTGACAAGAATCTTTTGATGGATGCTGCCTTATCACCGTCACATCTGAAGCACATCATCTTTGCTGACAAAGGCAAAAGTCAGGTATTGGGTCTTGGTAAGGTTGCGATCTCTAAGGATAAACACATTGTCAGGACCCCGAATCAATGCCACATCGATCTAGCATGTAACACCTCATATCACTTTGCGGCCTCACGCACGGTATTCCCACGGGTGTCGCCTTACCTTTGCCCGGGACCGTTTGCGCCTTTTGGCACACGTATATGATAGTGTCGCTAGCATCCATATGATAAGGAGCCCGGGCTGACATGGCTAGTCATAAACCCAAAGTGGGACAAACTTACAGGGACATGCATCCATGACCCAGCATCGAACGTGTCGGTCATCAGCGAGTGAATCCAGGCTCTAGCACTGGGCTAGCAGGACTCCGGTGAACCAGGCTGTAGTGGGCTAACAGGACTCCGGTATTCATCGTGTGACATTTCCCCGAGGGGACAGACACAGGAACGAAGAAGGACACATGCCGGCCAGCCTAAGTGTTCCGGAGCAGTAGCAAGCTACCATGGAAACACTAGGAGACATTTCCCGGTAAGAGAGGCTACTAAGGATAAACAACTAGATAGTCAGATCCCACACATACCAAGCATTTCAATAACATACACACAATATGCTCGATATGTGCAAATACAACATGGCATCACAACATGACTCTACGACCCAAGTATGTATTCATTAGGCTCCGAGGAGCAAGATATTACAAACAGGGGTCTCATGACCCAACATTCAGAGCATACAAATCAAAGCACAAGCGGAAGCTTAACATGTCTGAGTACAGACATCTACAAATGAAAAAGGCTGAGAAGCCTGACTATCTACCAGATCCTGCCGAGGGCACAAGATCGTAGCTGAGGTAACAAGCTAAATGTCGAAGTCCACGCGAAACTACTAGTGAGACTGAAGTCTCTCTGCAAAAACATAAAATAGGCAAACGTGAGTACAAATGTACCCAGCAAGACTTACATCAGAACTAACTACATATGCATCATTATCAACAAAGGGGATGGTGGGGTTTAACTGCAGCAAGCCAGCTTTGACTCGGTGGCTATCCTGAACTACGACTGCAAGTAACTCTTTTGAGGTGGCGCACACGAGTCCACATATTCACCATATCAATACACCACTATGGATCCGCTCCCGTCTCCCTACGAGAATGCCATCCATAGCACTCACCCTTATCTTGCGTATTTTAGGGTATCCACTTTCACTTGTCTATGAACTGATATAAGCAACCCAGAAGTCCTTTAGGACACAGCTATTCGAATAGATGATGTTAACCCTGCAAGGGTGTACTTCTTCATACATGTTTCCACCACTTAGCGTCTGCACACGACATGTGCTCGGCAGACTTCAAGCGAAAGCCGACGTGGGTGTAGACCACGACCTACCTAAACACCTAAGTCTCTAGTCCAGGTTTATCGCCTATTCGGGTTCCATCCATGAGGAGATCCGGCCGGAGTTTCGCTCACAGCCCCAAACGATGTGTGCAGGGTTCCCGAGACACTAAACGGGCGCCCGGTACACCGTGCCACGGTGTATCTACCGCATCACAGCCCACCCCTCGGGTCAGCGCTGCCCATGGCCTCCAACACATATCCTACAAACACCAGAAACTAGTTGCAACTCCTAGACAGAGGACAAGGGTGAATAAGAAGTCGAGCGGGGTCATATTTCAGGGCCCAATGCATGGTAGTAGCTGAATCAAGGATCACAAACACAGAACTCAGTTCCTAAGGACGGCTTCAATGAGACAACCCACCATGGACTCCTACATGGCCTCTCACCGATACCTTTTACCAAAACGTGTTCACACACTTAGCTCACACACAGTAGGACATGTTCACACACCTCTGATTCATTCCCGCTGAATCAGACCTGACTCGACTCTAAGCAGTAGCAGGCATGACAGACAACCATGAATGAGTAGGCACAACAGGGCTCAAACAACTCCTACTCATACTAGTGGGTTTCATCTATTTATTGTGGCAATGACAGGTCATGCAGAGGATAAAGGGGTTCAGCTACCGCAGCAAGTAGCAAATGACTCGTTGTTGTCCTAATGCAGTAAAAGAGAGCAGGGCGAGAGAGTAGGATTGTATCGGAATGAACAAGGGGGTTTTGCTTGCCTGGCACTTCTGAAGATAATATAGTTCTTCATCGGTGTCATCGAACTCATCGTCGGTACGTCGTCTACTGAGAGGGGACAAACACCGGCAAACAAAGGAGAAACACAATCAATGCCATGCAACAATATGACGCATGAAGATGACAAGGCAATATGTTGTTGATTAGCCTAATGCATCTAGCAACAAGTTAAATGGGGTTGGTTTGAACACTAGGTTCAAATTCAAACTCCATATGTGAGAGTTTAAATGCCATTTAATTGATTTGACCTGATCAGCAGGTATAGGTTGTTCTAACATGCATGAAAATGGTACAGATGGATATATTGGATTTTTCTGATCATTTTTCATATATAATTTGTTTGATTTGGAGTTACGGTTGAATTTCTATGATTTTTAGAAGTTTTGGCTATTTCCTGGAATTTTCTGAATTAACTTAAATCCAGAAAATGACTTACTGCATCAGCATGACGTCACTGTGATGTCAGCGGTCAACTGGGTCGGCCAGGTCAAACCTGACCTGTGGGGTCCACCGGTCAGTGACTGGCGCTGGTTAGTGACACTAACAGGTGGGTCCGGTCAACGAACACGTCAGCGAAGTCAACATGACATGTGGGGCCAGTCAACAGCCATGTCAGCGCGGTCCAGGCTGATGTGTGGGCCCCACTGGGTTAATCTAAACTAAACAGGAAAATTAATCTAAATTAAACAGGCACATGGGCCCACGTGGCAGTGGCTTAAGGGGTTGATTAGAGGGGTCATTAGCACCTAATGACGTAGCCACGTCAACCCACCGGCGTTTAGCCGCCGGTGACACAAACCGCGGCGGAGATCTTCGGAAATCGCCCTCCGGCGATGGTTCGACGCGCGGCTAGGCTTGCTCGACTCCTGGGAGTGCGCCGCATCTAGTGGTGCCACTGGTTGGAGCCGGTGTGGTCGGGAACTATGCCGGCGTCGAGGTTTGGCGGTGGCCGAAGCACTGGAGCAGTCGGGTTTGGCGCTACTGCGTACGGGAGGAGGATCTGGTGGGTGTGCTCGGCTTCTGGGAGTGTGCTGAGCGAGCTGATGGGCTCGGACGCGAGCGGTAGCGGCTGTGGCCGCGGCGGCGCCATGGCCGGCTGCGATGTGCTCGCGGGCTCAGCGGTGAAGTTAGTTAGGGCGCTCAGACGGAAGGTAGAAGAGAGGGGAAAGATGCCGGTGCTCACGGTGAACTCGCAGAGCAGGCCAATGGGCTCGGGGAGGTGCTGACGCCGGCGAATCGGAGTCGGCGATCTCGGTCGTCCGAGGTTGAAGAAGGCGATGGAGGTGGTACTGCGGGGTTGTCCAGCGTCGCTTGGCTCGTCGGAGACAAAGATGAAGATGCTGCGGAGCCTCTGGACATGGCGGCAGGGTGAGGGGGTGGCTCTGGACTCGGAGGCAGCGGTCGCTTTCGGATGCGTGCGAGAGAGAGAACAGAGGAGGGGGACGAGCTCGAGGGAGTGAGCGAGAGGGACCAGGGGGTCTGCGTGGCACCTCTGGGTGCGCCGGGGAGAGGGCGGCAATCAAGCAGGAGGTGGAGGCCTCAGGCGCGCGTACATCGACACGCCTCTGCCTACTGGCAGAGGTCGAAGACGATCGCTTCGGCCAGTGGGCTGGGCCGCAGGTGGGCCAGCACAGGAGCTGGGCCGGGACAGGTAAGTCTGGTAAGTCCTTCTCTCCCTCTCTTCTAATTGTTTTTGTTTTCTATTATTTCTGTAATTGTTGGGCTTTATTAAAAATATCTAGGCACTTCCAAAAATCATGAAACTAATCATGGCTACTGTTTAGAATATATCCAACAGTAAACATTTTAGTTTATGAATATTTGAGCATTTAAAATATTTTATAGTATTTAAATGCCCAAAATCAAATACAATATGATTTAATTCAAAAATCCAAAAATGACCTAGAAATATGTTCATCATTTTTGGAAGAGGTTTTTACCTTTATCAGAAATGATGAACATTTCCAAAAGGGCATTTTGGGTTCATTGAAAATATTTCATTTTGATCCTAGTTGGAATCTTTCTGATGCTAGGGTTTGATCAATCCCCATTTCAACTTTAATTGAAACTTAAACATGATGCACACATGAAGGGCTAGCCTACTGCATACCAGAACTAGGGATGTGACAGCTCACCCCTACTAAACAAGAATCTCGTCCCGAGATTCAAGCATAGAGTAAGATGAAAGGGAAGCGCAAACTAACACAATCTTCACGATCCAGGTTGCACTTCAAATGAACGTTGATTCGTTCACCATCATTGTCTCGAAGTCTTGCTCTGAGAACTCCAACTAACATGACAACGAGAGGAAAGGAAAGAACCTAAAAGAATCGTTCTTCTCGAAGGTCGAACAACTCAGGATTAACTCACGGAATGAGACATAGCAACATCTCTCGAGCTGAGAGACGAAGCACACCTCTAGAGGAATGGAGTGGAACAGATGACGGAGGTTTACCAGGTAGACTACAATTCCACACTTAAGAAGGTGGTGAACGGTTGTCAGCGCAGCGAGGAGTTAAGTTGACATGAAACCATAACGAGACATCTTAGAGGAGGTGACTCATAGGATCACCCCTTAAGTGGCAAAAAGAATTACCTTTGATTCAAAGATCATTGAAACTCTTTATACCAGCCTAAGGCATTTCTCGAGCGATCATTTATAGGGGTTCGGTAGAATGGCATACCCGGATTAGAATGGATGATGTGGATTACCTTGTTTAAAACAACACAAGGGATGATTTTAGTAACTGGGGAGGAGCTCAACAGTAGAGAGTGAGTCCACTGTTTGAAAAGTTATAGCATAACCGAGGAAACTGAGAGCAATCCCAGTTAGTGCCGATGGTAACACCTAGCGCTTGTGCGTGCAATCAAGAACTTGAGCATTTCCATAATCATCAAGGTTTTACCAACATCCATGTCAAGGGTGCTCACAGCACAACATACTACCATGATGAATAGCAATGGACGATGCAGATGCAAAGGAGGATAACACTTTCTCGGATTTCACCTTAGCGAGGCCAAGGGGACGAAATCTGGATGATCGACCGAGAGACGTTTAGCACTCCGCTTCTAATGTTCTCCTTGATGTACTAGTGTATCCCATTCCTTGAAATGGTCTGGTATCTAGAACATCAAGTAAAGGTCGTACTTTGGAAACACAAAAATCATAAGGCATAGCTAGGGAGTAAATCCTACGAAGTCCTTATGGGGAGGTGGCCAACTTCCTCAATCAAGATACTACAATAATAGGTCTTCCGGCTGGGTGTGTTGGCCACGACATCCACTTTACCGGTTATCGAGAGACCAATATTATAGTTCTTGGGAAATGTTCCAACCATCATATCTGCCTGAGATTGAGATCTGGCTGGTGTCAGGATATTCCAGACTCATCAAGTCTAGAAAGAAAAAGAAAGTTCGCAACACAAATCGACGAGATGACGTTGCGAGATTCTTGGGAAATGAACTACGATAGCAAGCTCCAAAACATGAGCCGGTTTTGCTACACACATGTGAACACGTTGTCCCAGGCAAAACATTATCACATGGTAGTCTTACAATAAAACACTACCGAGTTCAAGTGGGGAACCATCATTCATGACATCGAAGTCTCCACACGTGGAAGTCCAAAGAGTTCACCTTGGACAGACTCCTTTATCTTTGAACAACTCAATCAGTGGCTTGGTGTGCTAGGATATACATATGGAATGAGGATGATCAGTCTAATAGACCACAGAATTCTTCGCACGTGCATGACTGACTTGGGATGATTCCATAGGAGGTAAAACAAGCCTTCTCAAATTCATGGCGGCAACTTGCATCAAGTGCACATGAATTAGAGGGACTCACTTCTTTTGTCCAAACATATGCTTCACGAACGAGTCATGAAGATAATGCTTACACAAGTTTCCAACACTAGCTTAATGTTCAACAAAATCATGGAGGTGATAAGGATGTTGTCAATGGGCTCAACAACAATTCATCCAGGTTTCCATATTAGTGGAATTCCACAATTATGTGAACAAGGTGATAGCATTGGTCAGACCTGAAAGATATAATGGTGTATGCTCGAGGAACAACCACGAGTAAGACAACATTACGAATATCGTTGGTTCTGATTTGATTTGACGATAACCCATACTCAAATCAATGGTTTGGGTAAGATAATAGATCCAACAATTGATCATGAGGATCAACTAATAAAGATATCATCTTTCTTCAACACACATACAAGATATCCCTTAAAATGAACTAAGTCGGACAAGCTTTTATCTTCCAACTCTCCAAGTTGTTGTTCAGTTTACCAACTAGCTCAGGGTATCCAACACAGAATTTTGGAGAAGGGGGTGGTTTATGAAAAACCAACTTGATCACGAACCCAACATAGCGGTCAGGTGACAACCTGGTAATACTTCCGAGAAGATATTCGGAAAATTACGAACCACCAATATGTTATTAAGCTCGAAAACAATCTTGTTTCCGAAGCAAGATGATGTGATCAATTAAGCAAGGGATTGAAACCCTAACTCATTGATCAAAGAGTGCACTAGAAATAAGGACTAGGTAGCACGAACAGTCTTAGAATGATGATTCAAGAACCAACACGCTAAGAATGAAATTATTGTCCTTTAACTACCAAGAAACAAGGTTGCTAGAAGTATTGATTTCACACATCACGATTCACTTGTCGACATTCCGGTTACAACAACACGGGAACCGAGAAATGAATAATGATGGAGAGAAGTATCACTGTGTCAAGAGTTCATAGGATGGTGTGCAATTCCCATGACATTCTTGATATGAAGATGGTAATACTCCAAGGTAGAACAGAGCAAAAGCAAGATTAGCAATTTGATCTGCGGAGTATGACTGCTTTGAACCAATCCTGGAAATGGACAAGGTACTGGAGTTTGTTTCTCCTAGTCATTCCGGAATAGAATGGCTTGACGGACCACAAGAGTAATAGGAATGCACGCATACTCTTGACTATCAAATGATAGACGAGGGTCAGAAGACAACTAAGAGGGACAACTCAAAGAACATATAATTTTCTGAGTTGTGGATGCATAGATTAGTATGTCGAACCAAGTTCAACATGTTTCTTCCGGATAACCCATGCAGAGAGGTAGGACTGGCAGAGTCATGATTTATGAATGGAGAACTCCTCAAGAGTACTCTAATTGTGATCTTTTGATCCAATAAACATCTGCCATAAGCGGTTCATAGTATTTGGAAGAAGGAAATACCACGGACCTCGAGGACTATCGCAAAGTTACTAATATCCTAAAGGAACTAGCAAACACTATCAACATGAAGTAAGTAGAGTGAATCTCAGGTTCAAGAACCCAGGAATAGAATATCTACTACTAAGTAGCATCACGGGATGCTTTCGAGAATAAAGGCCAGAATCATCACACTGGGACACAAATCATGGCTAAGTTACTAGGTGATCCTCTAAGACACCTAGGGTCATAATAATAATTCCAACATATATGTCGAGGCAATAGAATACCTCAACTCAGCAATTAGTGTGATTAACCTGGCCCAAAGGAACATAAAAACCAGAGGGAAAGGATTTGCAAGTGCATCAGATTGTTTAGAAACCTGGGATGACTCGGACAGCATAACGGCTGTAAACGCTCAAAAAGTTTGGAGACATGCTACAAAGATGGTGGCGTAGCCACTCAGAAGTACAATACCAAGGTTTCGAGATCAACAGTTAACATACGGAAGTAGTAGGGACTGAACTGAGGCTTAAATCCAACAATCTTATGGGTCTACTGATTAGTAATACGTGATCCTGATAGAAAGAAGAGAAAGCCTAGTTCCTTAACCCCGTAGGAAAGATAAGATGACTCAGATCAGAAGGGCATGAGGTATACGGAGTAAAAAGAGCCTTACGTTCCATCCCACAATCAATTCCCCTACATATAACTAAAGAGCATTTCTAGACTCAACTTCGACCAGTTTGGCTTGGTAATCCTACAGGCAGTCAGGCTCTGATACCAAAGCTGTCAGGACCCCGACTCAATGCCACATCGATCTAGCATGTAACACCTCATATCACTTTGCGGCCTCACGCACGATATTCCCACGGGTGTCGCCTTACCTTTGCCCGGGACCGTTTGCACCTTTTGGCACACGTATATGATAGTGTCGCTAGCATCCATATGATAAGGAGCCCGGGCTGACATGGCTAGTCGTAAACCCAAAGTGGCACAAACTTACAGGGACAGGCATCCATGACCCAGCATCGAACGTGTCGGTCATCAGTGAGTGAATCCAGGCTGTAGCACTGGGCTAGCAGGACTCCGGTGAACCGGGCTGTAGCGGGCTAACAGGACTCCGGTATTCATCGCGTGACATTTCCCCGAGGGGACAGACACAGGAACGAAGAAGGACACATGCCGGCCAGCCTAAGTGTTCCGGAGCAGTAGCAAGCTACCATGGAAACACTAGGAGACATTTCCCGGTAAGAGAGGCTACTAAGGATAAACAACTAGATAGTCAGATCCCACACATACCAAGCATTTCAATAACATACACACAATATGCTCGATATGTGCAAATACAACATGGCATCACAACATGACTCTACGACCCAAGTATGTATTCATTAGGCTCCGAGGAGCGAGATATTACAAACAGGGGTCTCATGACCCAACATTCAGAGCATACAAATCAAAGCACAAGCGGAAGCTTAACATGTCTGAGTACAGACATCTACAAATGAAAAAGGCTGAGAAGCCTGACTATCTACCAGATCCTGCCGAGGGCACAAGATCGTAGCTGAGGTAACAAGCTAAACGTCGAACTCCACGCGAAACTACTAGTGAGAATGAAGTCTCTCTGCAAAAACATAAAATAGGCAAACGTTAGTACAAATGTACCCAGCAAGACTTACATCAGAACTAACTACATATGCATCATTATCAACAAAGGGGATGGTGGGGTTTAACTGCAGCAAGCCAGCATTGACTCGATGGCTATCCTCAACTACGACTGCAAGTAACTCTTTTGAGGTGGCGCACACGAGTCCACATATTCACCATATCAATACACCACTATGGATCCGCTCCCGTCTCCCTACGAGAACGCCATCCATAGCACTCATGCTTATCTTGCGTATTTTAGGGTATCCACTTTCACTTGTCTATGAACAGATATAAGCAACCCAGAAGTCCTTTACCACGGACACGGCTATTCGAATAGATGATGTTAACCCTGCAGGGGTGTACTTCTTCATACATGTTTCCACCACTTAGCGTCTGCACACGACATGTGCTTGGCAGACTTCAAGCGAAAGTCGACGTGGGTGTAGACCACGACCTACCTAAACACCTAAGTCTCTAGTCCAGGTTTATCGCCTATTCAGGTTCCATCCATGAGGAGATCCGGCCGGAGTTTCGCTCACAGCCCCAAACGATGTGTGCAGGGTTCCCGAGACACCAAACGGGCGCCCGGTACACCGTGCCACGGTGTATCTACCGCATCACAGCCCACCCCTCGGGTCAGCGCTGCCCACGGCCTCCAACACATATCCTACAAACACCAGAAACTAGTTGCAACTCCTGGACAGAGGACAAGGGTGAATAAGAAGTCGAGCGGGGTCATATTTCAGGGCCCAATGCATGGTAGTAGCTGAATCATGGATCACAAACACAGAACTCAGTTCCTAAGGACGGCTTCAATGAGACAACCCACCATGGACTCCTACATGGCCTCTCACCGATACCTTTTACCAAAACGTGTTCACACACTTAGCTCACACATAGTAGGACATGTTCACACACCTCTAATTCATTCCCGATGAATCAGACCTGACTCAACTCTAAGCAGTAGCAGGCATGACAAACAACCATGAATGAGTAGGCACAACAGGGCTCAAACAACTCCTACTCATACTAGTGGGTTTCATCTATTTACTATGGCAATGACAGGTCATGCAGAGGATAAAGGGGTTCAGCTACCGCAGCAAGTAGCAAATGACTCGTTGTTGTCCTAATGTAGTAAAAGAGAGCAGGGCAAGAGAGTAGGATTGTATCGGAATGAACAAGGGGGTTTTGCTTGCCTGGCACTTCTGAAGATAATATAGTTCTTCATCGGTGTCATCGAACTCATCGTCGGTATGTCGTCTACTGAGAGGGGACAAACACCGGCAAACAAAGGAGAAACACAATCAATGCCATGCAACAATATGACGCATGAAGATGACAAGGCAATATGCTGTTGATTGGCCTAATGCATCTAGCAACAAGTTAAATGGGGTTGGTTTGAACACTAGGTTCAAATTCAAACTCCATATGTGAGAGTTTAAATGCCATTTAATTGATTTTACCTGATCAGCAGGTATAGGTTGTTCTAACATGCATGAAAATGGTACAAATGGATAGATTGGATTTTTCTGATCATTTTTCATATATAATTTGTTTGATTTGGAGTTACGGTTGAATTTCTATGATTTTTAGAAGTTTTGGCTATTTCCTGGAATTTTCTGAATTAACTTAAATCCAGAAAATGACTTACTGCGTCAGCATGACGTCACTGTGATGTCAACGGTCAACTGGGTCGGCCGGGTCAAACCTGATCTGTGGGGTCCACCGGTCAGTGACTGGCGCTGGTTAGTGACACTGACAGGTGGGTCCGGTCAACGAACACGTCAGCGAAGTCAACATGACATGTGGGGCCAGTCAACAGCCATGTCAGCGCGGTCAAGGCTGATGCGTGGGCCCCACTGGGTTAATCTAAACTAAACAGGAAAATTAATCTAAACTAAACAGGCGCATGGGCCCATGTGGCAGTGGCTTAAGGGGTTGATTAGAGGGGTCATTAGCACCTAATTACGTAGCCACGTCAACCCACCGGCGTTTAGCCGCCGGTGACACAAACCGCGGCGGAGATCTTCGGAAATCGCCCTCCGGCGATGGTTCGACGCGCGGCTAGGCTTGCTCGACTCCTGGGAGTGCGCCGCATCTAGTGGTGCCACTGGTTGGAGCCGGTGTGGTCGGGAACTATGCCGGCGTCGAGGTTTGGCGGCGGCCGAAGCACGGGAGCAGTCGGGTTTGGCGCTACTACGTACGGGAGGAGGATCTGGTGGGTGTGCTCGGCTTCTGGGAGTGTGTTGAGCGTGCTGATGGGCTCGGACGGGAGCGGCAGCGGCTGTGGCCGCGGCGGCGCCATGGCCGGTGGCGATGTGCTCGCGGGCTTAGCGGTGAAGTTAGTTAGGGCGCTCAGACGGAAGGTAGAAGAGAGGGGAAAGATGCCGGTGCTCACGGTGAACTCGCAGAGCAGGCCAATGGGCTCGGGGAGGCGCTGACGCCGGCGAATCGGAGTCGGCGATCTCAGTCGTCCGAGGTTGAAGAAGGCGACGAAGGTGGTGCTGCGGGGTTGTCCGGCGTCGCTTGGCTCGTCGGAGATGAAGATGAAGACACTGCGGAGCCTCTGGACATGGCGGCAGGGTGAGGGGGTGGCTCTGGACTCGGCGGCAGCGATCGCTTTCGGATGCGTGCGAGAGAGAGAACAGAGGAGGGGGATGAGCTCGAGGGAGTGAGCGAGAGGGACCAGGGGGGCTGCGTGGCACCTCCGGGCGCGTCGGGAAGAGGGCGGCAAGCAAGCAGGAGGTGGAGGCCTCGGGCGCGCGTATGTCAACATGCCTCTGCCTACTGGCAGAGGTCGAAGACGACCGCTTCGGCCAGTGGGCTGGGCCGCAGGTGGGCCAGCACAGGAGCTGGGCCGGGACAGGTAAGTCTGGTAAGTCCTTCTCTCCCTCTCTTCTAATCTCTACTCCTAATGACGAATTGGTTGAATAGTCCCCCCACTTTCAACCGGTTTATTTTCAACCGGTTTTTCTCTTTTCTCGTCTGACCGGCAATACCCAACGTATTTATGGTAATCAATCATAATTAATCCACGTATAGTAATAAATCAATCCAGGTATGGTAAGGTCATAACTCAGGAAATTTTGAATATGGTAATTATATGGTAATAAATGTAAATTATATGGTAATAAATGTAATAAATGTAAATTACCCCAAAGGCTATCAATCCAGGTATGGTAAGGCCATAACTCGGGAAATATCGAATATGGTAGTAAATTTAAATTACCACCAGGTATGGTAAGGCTATCCACGTATAGTAATAAATCATATAGTAATAAATCATAATTAATCCACGTATAGTAATAAATCAATCCAGGTATGGTAAGGTCATAACTCAGGAAATTTTGAATATGGTAATTATATGGTAATAAATTTAAATTACCCCAAAGGCTATCAATCCAGATAT
Source organism: Triticum aestivum (assembly GCF_018294505.1). Classification (NCBI taxonomy): domain Eukaryota; kingdom Viridiplantae; phylum Streptophyta; class Magnoliopsida; order Poales; family Poaceae; genus Triticum; species Triticum aestivum. The sequence continues at coordinate 94,601,518 of NC_057804.1, forward strand.
GGTAAGGTCATAACTCGGGAAATATCGAATATGGTAATAAATTTAAATTACCACCAGGTATGGTAAGGCTATCCACGTATAGTAATAAATCATATAGTAATAAATCATAATTAATCCACGTATAGTAATAAATCAATCAGGTATGGTAAGGTCATAACTCAGGAAATTTTGAATATGGTAATAAATTTAAATTACCCCAAAGGCTATCAATCTAGGTATGGTAAGGCCATAAATCGGGAAATATCGAATAT
>NC_057804.1:94601962-94685517 GCF_018294505.1 Triticum aestivum
GTATGGTAAGGCCATAACTCGGGAAATATCGAATATGGTAATAAATTTAAATTACCACCAGGTATGGTAAGGCTATCCACGTATAGTAATAAATCATATAGTAATAAATCATAATTAATCCACGTATAGTAATAAATCAATCCAGGTATGGTAAGGTCATAACTCAGGAAATTTTGAATATGGTAATTATATGGTAATAAATGTAAATTACCCCAAAGGCTATCAATCCAGGTATGGTAAGGCCATAACTCGGGAAATATCGAACATGGTAATAAATTTAAATTACCACCAGGTATGGTAAGGCTATCGATCCAGGTATGGCACGCCCTCACCTGATCACCTATCACAATCTCCAGCCCCACGCATGCACCAAAGAACCCACCCGGCACCAAACGCAACTCCTCTCGATCCCCTCGAGTAAACGCCGCCACCGTCGTGCGATCTTCCTGACACAGACGCCGTCGCCGCCTCCTTCCCACCTATGGCGTCCCCCACGTCCATGGTGACGGCGCTCACGTCCTACACTGACCCTCCGCCTCATATAGGTTGGTCGTTGATGGAGTGGGATGTGCCGCTGCGGTTTGGGGAGGCGCAATCACGATCTGGTTGGGATCTCAGTGTGGACTCGTTCTCTACGATGAAGGATGGCGCTGCCTCCCTGGCAAATGGGATCAGAGGAAGGGGCTCTACGTCGTGAATGTCGGCGAGGCAGCGGCCGAAGGCGAGCCCGACGGTGAGCACGGGTGTTCGTCCCATGAAATAGGCGGCCACGGAGGGCGGATCTGAGGCCACCCCAATCGCCGGTGGCCCTTCCTCCCATCGCTCATCGCCTCCATTCTCTCTCTCCTCTAAATCTTTGTCGCCCCTGCCTGATTCTGGCCGACGCCATCCGGCTCTCGCATCGACCACCACCAGCACGGCTGTGGACGAGGCGCAACCGCAGACGCCGCCGCCGCCATCTTCATCCACCTCCTCCACCATCCTTCCCAGCCGTCGTCGGGGGCACCCGCCATCTGCGCTCTAGCCCACCCGCTCCCTCCTATCCCCTCCCCCTGCCTGCCAGCCCCGTGATCCATCGCACAGATGGCAAGTACTACAGCGACCTCCTCCCCAGCGGATCCGGCCTCCTTCGATGGAGATCCATCCTGGGCACCGCCTTATTCTCATGCGTGCACGTCTATATCAACGTCTCATTCCACCTCACCTGAGCCTTTACCTTCCCACCTCTGCTTCAGATCCACATCACTTTGCAAGGTATGTGCTTGATTGTTCCGAACTGGATCGATGGATTATGCAAGGTACTTTGGGTGTCGTCATTGACGGCAATTGTCATGCCATGCTACCATCGGAGGGGTCCCTCATCGATGATTAGGGTCTTCCGAACTGCACGAGCTCCATTGAGAAGGATGTTTTTAATTCTGGTTTTGCCTACATGCTTTCTTTGCCTATATCTACTTAGCTAATGTCTTCATATAGATAGTAGCTGTTGAAGTGGTGATCAAAGTTGTTCACTATAAGGAAACAACCATGATAACGAAAGTGTATATTCCCTGACCTTTGACCTGAAGTACTTTTTCATTAGAAACTTGCAACAGCCAGGCATTGAAATTAGCAACAGCTTCGTACGTACTGAACTAATTTGCAGCAACACATACTGAACTAAGTTAGGTTATGCTCATCGTTCCAACATGCTTAGTGATAACCACCTAGCAAGCTGATCAAACATGAAAAAATTGAAGTGCTACTGCTAATCGTACTATTCTAAATGTGAAAATCTATTTAATTGGCTCTTCTCTAATTGTACACTTGCATAAATCTCAGATCTTGCAAATTACAGTATAACCATAAAAGTCATGCTTTGACTCCTATAGGGCCTTTTGCACTTTAATATGACTAATAATTTGCCTTAATATCACAGATTGTATTACTACCTTTCTAAGTGAATGACATTCAAGAAGGTCATTAAATAAAACCAAGAAATCCTTCTGGTATTGAAGTGTAGGAAAGTTGAGACTATAAAACCAAAAGGTTATATGTACGTTTATTAGAGAAGGTTCTTTCCTTTTTATAGGAAAACACAAAATGTTGCGATGTAGAGTCTAGGTGGTGGGCCTCCTTGATCCACTTGGTGGATGAGGGCGTCTCCGGTCCTGGCACCCATAGTGCCAGTGATCCAAAAATCATAGGGCCTGGATATAGCTCTAGCAGACGTATGCGGCTTGCGCATCGAGCTTGGTCATCTCGAGCATGGAGATAGGCGAGTTGTAGACCAAGAGCTGGTATAGAGATAGGCGAGTTGTAGACAAGAGCTGGTGGGCAGCAAGAAACGCATGCACACCAAAGAACAAATCTGAGTCACATGCCTACTTCTATTGGTTTCTACAAAGAGCGGCTAGCTTAGATCTTAGACCAGTCGGTCACTATCGAGGTCGCCAAGGTGATCTTACAGCACCGCCGTGGGGATTTCTCATGATTTTATGTAGGCAAGCCGCAAGCGGTGGTGGTGATTGGCTGGGTGGTGTCGCTGCCTTGGGAAGAGACGAAGTGATGGTAAAAGTAAGCAGGATCCGATGATTCTTCCGTGGGGATAGCCAAAGTCAAGATGTCGACTACAGACTCGTCGCAGACTTGCAGTGAACCTGGATGCGGCGAGCTTGATTTGTGGATCGATGGCGGGTCTTGACTTTGTTAGGCCGGGATTGGATGGTTGCGGAGGGTGGTGTGCTTGGTTGGGTTCCCATGGAAGAATGTGGCCTCCTCGTGGATCTGGTCATGCCCATCCTAGAGAACATTGTGTCCCTAGCTCCCTTGAGGAGCAAGGACAGTGCAAGCGGCAGCAGGGGGTAGGGTAGATGTGGGGAGGGATGTCGGCGGCTGCTCGAGGTCATCATGATGAAACCCTTGACGTCCCATCTTTATCAATGGAAGTGGAAGAGCACGAAGTCGAGATTGGATAGGAGTTTGAGTTCTTTTTGGCATTGATCGGTTCCCCACTTTAGAGATGTATTTTTTTGCGTGCGAGCAAACAGTGGGTTGATTCTAAAAGGGATAGGCACTTTTCAACAGAAGTGCATGACGGACCAAAAATATGACCTCATTTTATTCGTTTGATAGATATCGTATTATTCGTTGTTGTTCGTTCGGTGAAATTTCCTAATATTTGATTGTTGTTTTTCTAATTAGAGCACCCCATAATCATCCAATATGAGGGGATGATAAATGAAAGATACTGATTATAAATTTTGAAGAGCCCGTGGCAACGCACGGGCGTTATACTAGTTGTTTTTGTTTTCTATTATTTCTGTAATTGTTGGGCTTTATTAAAAATATCTAGGCACTTCCAAAAATCATGAAACTAATCATGGCTACTGTTTAGAATATATCCAACAGTAAACATTTTAGTTTGTGAATATTTGAGCATTTAAAATATTTTATAGTATTTAAATGCCCAAAATCAAATACAATATGATTTAATTCAAAAATCCAAAAATGACCTAGAAATATGTTCATCATTTTTGGCAGAGGTTTTTACCTTTATCAGAAATGATGAACATTTCCAAAAGGGCATTTTGGGTTCATTGAAAATATTTCATTTTGATCCTAGTTGGAATCTTTCTGATGCTAGGGTTTGATCAATCCCCATTTCAACTTTAATTGAAACTTAAACATGATGCACACATGAAGGGCTAGCCTACTTCATACCAGAACTAGTGATGTGACACACATGGACAAAGTCATGCTTGTTGAGTCCTTAGGATACAACCTCATGTCAGTCTCAATGCTTTGTGATCTTGATATGGTTGTTGTCTTTGGCAAGTATCGCTGTGTTGTGATTATGGAAGCTGACAATTCCAAAGTCTTCGAAGGCTTTAGGAGAGGAGACTTGTATATTGTTGATTTCTCTACAGGACCACAACCAGCCGTGTGTCTACTTGCTAAAGCTTCTGAAGGCTGGCTATGGCATCGACGACTTGGTCACGCAGGCATGAGTAATTTGCACACGCTTGCGAAGAAGAAGCATGTCATTGGCATTGAGAATGTCAAATTCCTCAAGGATCACTTATGCGGAGCCTGTGAAGCTAGAAAAATGACCAAGGCCAAGCATCCAGCGAAGACTATCATGACCACTACTCGTCCATTCGAATTGCTTCACATGGACCTCTTCGGACCTAATCATTACTCAGCAGTCACTAATGCTGCATCTCTATATGGTTTTGTCATTGTTGATGATTACTCTCGATATACATGGGTACACATTGTTACTTACAAACATGAAGTGCAGGAAGTCTTCAAACAATTTTCCTCGAGGGCTTCAACCAACTTTGGTGTGAAGATCAAGCACATCAGGAGTGACAATGGAACTGAGTTCAAGAATTCCAGTCTTGATGACTATCTTGATGAACTTGGTATTACTCATGAGTTATCTGCTCCCTATACTCCTCAGCAGAATGGCGTCGTGGAGCGCAAGAACAGAACTCTTGTTGAGATGGCTCGCACTATGCTTGATGAATACAAAACACCTCATCATTTTTGGATTGATGCAATTGATACTGCATGCCACATCATCAACAAAGTATATCTTCACAAATTCTTCAAGAAGACGGCCTATGAACTCCTCACTGACAAGAAACCGAATGTGAGTTATTTCAAAGTCTTCGGTGCAAAATGCTGGATTAGAGATCCTCACCACAATTCTAAATTTGCACCGAAAGCACATGAAGGTTTTATGCTTGGTTACGGAAAGGACTCGCACACCTACAAAGTCTTCAACAATGCTCTTCACAAGGTTGTTGAAACTGTAGATGTGCGGTTCGATGAAACTAATGGCTCGCAAAGAGAGCACCTACCTTCTGTGTTAGATGAACCAGCACTTGAGGATTCTATCAAGTTCAAGGCAACTGAGGATGTCATTCCTACTGAAGAACTTGCTGAAGAATTCATTCTAGTACGTGAAGAACGTCGAGCTGATGCACCTGAAGATAATGCAGAAGAAAATGGTGCTGAAGAAAATGCTGATCAAATTCCTCAGCGACAGCCAGCTCATCCCCGCGTTGCAAAAGAAGTACAAGTTGACAAGATCATCAATGACATTGAAGCGCTAGGTCCTCTCACACGCTCAAAAGCTTCACATTTATCTAACTTTTGTGGGCACTATGCTTTTGTCTCTATCACAAAGCCCACTAAGGTAGATGAAGCATTTCTGGAGCCGGAGTGGATTCAGGCTATGCAAGAAGAATTACATCAGTTCGAGCTCAACAATGTCTGGGAACTGGTCAAATGTCCAGATCCTTGCAAGCATAATATCATTGGCACAAAGTGGATCTACCGCAACAAGCAAGATGAAAATGGCCTTGTGGTGAGGAATAAGGCACGACTGGTAGCTCAAGGCTACACACAGGTTGAAGGAATTGATTTCGATGAAACTTTTGCACCTGTTGCTAGACTTGAGGATATTCGCATATTACTTGCTTATGCTAACCATCATGATATCATCTTATATCAAATGGATGTGAAAAGTGCATTCCTCAATGGTAAGCTTGAGGAAGAAGTATATGTTGCTCAACCCCCAGGTTTTGAAGATCCAAAGAATCCTGACAAAGTCTTGACTTAATAAGGCCCTCTATGGCCTCAAGCAAGCCCCTCGGGCGTGGTATGATACATTGAAGGAATTCTTCGTGAAGAATGGCTTCACACCCGGTTCACTCGACCCTACTCTCTTTACTAAATCTTATGATGGTGAACTGCTTGTGTGCCAAATATATGTTGATGATATTATCTTTGGCTATACTAACCAACGTTATAGTGATGAATTTGCATATATGATGAGTGAAGAATATCAAATGTCTATGATGGGAGAGTTGAAATTCTTCTTAGGTCTTCAAATTCGTCAACAGCGCAATGGCATATTCATATCTCAGGAGAAATACCTCAAAGATGTACTGAGGAAATTCGGCATGCAAGATTGCAAAGGCATCAAAGTTCCTATGCCCACAAATGGCCATCTATGCACTAATGAAAATGGTATTGACTTTGATCACAAGGTATACCGCTCCATGATTGGTTCTTTGCTGTACTTATGTGCATCTAGGCCAGATATAATGCTTAGTGTTTGCATGTGTGCCCGATTTCAAGTTGCACCGAAGGAATCACACCATAAGGCTGTGAAGCATATTTTTCGATATCTAGCTCACACACCAACACTAGGATTATGGTACCCCAAGGGCTCTGCTTATGATCTCATTGGATATTCTGACTCTGACTATGCTGGTGATCGTGTGGACCGCAAGTCAACTTCTGGCACTTGTCATTTCCTCGGACGATCTTTGGTCTATTGGTCCTCGACGAAACAGAACTGCGTATCACTGTCCACTGCAGAAGCTGAATACATTGCTGCTGGCTCTTGCTATGCTCAACTGCTTTGGATGAAGCAAACACTCAAGGACTATGGCATCAACGTGAAGAATGTGCCTCTCCTTTGCGGCAATGAGAGTGCCATCAAGATTGCTCACAACCCAGTTCAGCACTCGAAGACAAAGCACATTCAAATTCATCATCATTTTATTCGTGATCATGTGTTGAAGGGCAACATCTCCATCGAGCACGTGAAGACTGAAGAACAGCTAGCTGATATCTTCACTAAGCCCTTGGATGAGAAGAGATTTAGCAAGTTGCGGTGTGAGCTAAATATCTTAGAATCTTCGAATGTTCTTTGAAAAGGACACACATCCTAACACTTATGCAAAATTGATGACTTAGATGTGCAACACATGAAGAAACGTTTTTCTTCAATCAATGAAGAATAACACTCTAAGTGTGAAGAAATTAATGAAGAATTTGATTCTCAGAACCCTACGACAATTGTACGCGGTGTCTGAAATCATTATTCTTATACGGTGGGTCACGCCACCACAAAAAGTTGAAAATCTTCAATTTGAGTTTTTCCTCAGTTTTGAAATTCTTTAGTTTTTCAAATTCTTCAACTTTTTCAAAATCTTCACTATTTCCTTCGTTTTTCTTCATTGGCTATATAAATATATATAAGTTTATGTCCTCTACAGCATTCACTTATAGCTAATTCTTCAAGTTGCTTCTTCTGCTAAGTGAATGTGATCGGACCCTTCCTCCTCTATGCTATACTCAACCCAATCTATTCACAAATTCTTCGTGTGCGTTCTATTTGAAACTCGTTCAAAATCTTCACTGAGTTCGTGTCAGCTAAAGAAATTGCGGACGAAACTTTAAAACAAATCTTATCCAAATTTTAGGTTTTGCCGCACAAACTGTTCCACATCCCACGATGCATTATTCTATTCACCCACGATCGTACACGATCTACACTACACAGTACGTGGGTGACACCTGTCGCGTGAAGGAGAAAGGGCAGGGGCACGTTCGTCCTAAATCTTCGGGCGAACAGTTTTTTCACCGTGTCTATAAATACCCCTCTCCCTTTCCTCACTTCATTTACTCCGCTCGACCGTTCTCTCTCTCGCTCGAGCTCCTCAAACCCTAGCGCCGCCGCTACTCCATCGTCGCCGGTGAGGAAGAGCTTCGCTGCCTCGACCTCGTCGCCGTCGTACTCGCGCCGACCGCTGAAATCTTCACTCCGCCGCCGCCGTAGCTGTCTTCCTCCGCCGAGTTAGGGCAAGGAAGATCTAACCTGACGAACTTCCCATCTGTTCTTCTCAGTTCGTCATGTTCTTCACTTCGGGTAATTAAAAGTTACTTTTATTAATCGCCTTGATTCTCAAGCTTTCCTGAAAATCTTCAAAGGTGTTTATTCTTCAAATCTTCACACACATGAACACCTCACACGTTATATGCTCTTGATTAGTTTTTCTAAGCATCATTTTTCTTCAAGATTCCTCAATTGTGTGGATTTTCAATCTGTACAACTCTGGAACCTAAGACAAAGAACGCTTAGTGAAATTCCTCAAGGCTCATCTGGTCAAATTCCTCAAAACTTGTTCTTTTCGAAAAAAACCTTCTGAGAACGCATATGACCTCTCCAAATTCCTCGCACCTGTACTCTGTTTACAGGTACTCATGTCTGCTGTTGAATCACTAGGTTCTCATCAACTTAACTCATTTGCAGCATTCCTCGAAGAAAAACTGCATACTTCTTCAGAAAACACGATTGTTCAAATTCCTCAACTGAAGAATATGGCAGACGGTAAGAAGCCGTAGAAAGGAGGAAAGAAACCTGAGGTTATGACTGCTTTTGAAATCCCTGAGGAAATTTATGCTGACTATTGCACACCTGATGAAGCAAAATTTGGGAAAGAAAATAAAAATCAGCGCAAGGTGCGCATTCAGAAGATTGAACGGAGATGGGCAAGGGAATGGAGGGAATACAGATATGTGACTCCAAAGTACATGAAGAAATTCGCCCTCAATCCTCCATGCCCAAGAGCTTCATTGGCACCTGGCCAAGTAGCTGACCCCACAAGCATCAAACGTGGTGAGGACTTTCCTGAAGAATGGGCTAAGCGCCAAGCAAAATTGGCAAGACAGGCCAAGGAGGCAGTGAAGAAATTCAATGAGGATTCTGCCACTGCTGCTGCTGCTGAGGCCTCGGTCAAACCGAGGAAATCCATGCCAAAGAAGCCTGCTCGTAAGCCAAGAGCTTCACCAACAGTGCCCTCACGGCCCAGTTCCTCAGCAATGCCCTCACGGCAAATTCCTCACACTGCCACAGCTCCACCAAAGTCCTCAATAGCTCCTTCAAAGTCCTCAGCTCCTGTGCATCTGGCTACATGTCAAAGGACTGCTGGTTTCTCGATTGCATCTAGTGTTTCCGCAAGTTCCTCAGTTGCACCAATTTCATCATCTGGCCCGACACAGATGAAGACCAAAGCAACAGCTGGACGAGGTCCTCGGCCAAGTCCAAAGAAGAAACAGGTTGTATTCCATGTGCCTTCTGATGATGAAGCGTCTGATGAAGAACTCGCAGAAATCATCAGAGACAGACAGGTGAAGGCCGCTAGAGCCAAAGGCACATCTGTGCCACTGCTGTTGGATCCGAGGAAAATCCTCGATTACATTGATCTCTAGCACAAGGATCCGAACACACCAATGCCTGATTTTCATCTAACTCCTGGACAGAATCATATGTTGTCCCATTTCATCACTAAAGAGAAATGGAAGTTTGAGAAGGCAAGAGAGATCAAGAAATCTCAATACAGAAAGGAGAAGCTCCTGAAGAAAAACGTTGTCAGAATGACACCTGAGGAACTTCTCCAGGCTCAGTCTGAAATTCAAGCCCTCAGCAAAGACTTTGATGCCTACTATGCTGATTGGCAAGGAGCTAAAGTAAGACTCGTCAACCTGACAAAGAAATTCACAAATGTTGCAGCCCCATCGCAACAAGAAAATCTTCAGGCTGCAGACTCTGCTCAGCCTGCTGAAGAACATGCCAGCACCGCTGATGACTTTCAGCCTGCTGATGAACAAGCTCGTTCCAGGGCTGGTGAAGAAATTCCAGCCGCTGAAGAAATTGCCAGGGCATCCACTAGTGGTGCGCCTGAAGAAACTGAAGTGATCAGGGCAACTGCATCAGTTGCGCCTGAAGAAAATCAACCAGATTCCTCAGCTCCATCTGCGCCTACACCAACTCCAATTCTTCCATGTGCATTCGATGTGAAGAAGACCAAGGTTGCAGAGCAAGCTGCAGTGAAGAAAAGGAAGGCATCAGCTGCGTCAAATTCTTTGGCTGCGAAGAAAATGAAGCCAATGACCAGCTCACTTGAAAATCCAATTGATGTTGTTCCGATTTCCTCCATGCCATCAAAGGACCTTGTTCCTTTTGGAGAAGACTATAAGATTCCAAGCGGATCTGATGAAGAAAATCATTCTGCTACTTCGTTAGAGCAGATTGACGAAGAAATTGAAGTGGACGCAATCCCTTCAATGCCAATCATTTCCTCACCTATGCCTCAGTTCACAGTTGAAGAGGCTGGTGTTGAGGAAATTGAAGATGAAGATGTGGATATTGGCTGCACCACACCTGTGATGAACGATGACTTTTGGGAAAGTCAGCATCCAAATTCTCCACTCTTCACCCCACTCGAACAGATACCTCAGTCCCCTACACCAATAGTTCAAATGGGCTCTGAAGAAACTCATCCCACGACATCTGTCCATGAAGAAATTCCAGCCACTAGTGCTAATGAACCTGCTGCTACTGATCCTCAGACTGCACCTGTTGAGGAACAAGAAATTCCTCAGCCTGAAGAACCTGAGCTCGCGATTCCTGAGGTAGTAATGCAACTCACCGACACCCCTATGCCAAAGCCAAAGGATCCGTTCTCAAGCAAACAAAAGTTCAAGGCTGAAGCTTTCTTTGCCGAGCACGTATTCTTCACAGACTATAATCCATATTATTTTGCTCGCATAAGGAAGAGGCGTTTCTGGACTGCCAGCCAAGCCAATTTCTATTCCTCAGTGCTTTTCGCCAAAGACAAAGTCTTCGATCATGCACATATTCCTCATGTGGACATGGAATCTCTGCCCGGCTTTGAGCCAGTCCTCAGTGTTCTTCACGACGCAGGATTTCTGAATTTCTGCATTGATATCTGTGACTGGAATGAAGAACTCATTCTTCAATTCTATGCAACTTTGCACATCACCGGAGACGCTGATGACGTGAACTCATGGGTGTTGGACTGGATGTCTGAAAACACTCACTACAACGCACCAACAACTGAATTGCTTCATGTCCTTCCTCTCAGTCCTCCACTTCATGGTGCTCGTTGCATCTACAATGAACCAAAACTATCAGATCACTATATGCAAGTACTGATGAAGCCTTTGAAGCCAAGGCAGGCCCCACGAACCAAATTCCTCATCAAGGAATTACTCTATGTGCCTCGGACTGTCTATCAAATTCTGACGAAGACAATGAGTCCTATCAAAGGCCACGACTCAAATGATGAAGAAGTCGTTGGCATCATGAAGAATATGCTCTTCAACATCATTCATGGCGTTCCAGTCAACTTCCATGATTTCTTCATGAGGACTCTGGCCAATATTGCTATGTCACCATTCGAGCTGAAGCCCTATGCTCCTTGGATTATGAGATTCATCAGGGCAAGATCTTCACTGAATTACAAAGCTGACACTCTGAACCACGGTAGCTACTTGCCTCCCATTGAAGTCCTCAAACGGACAGTTTCATCAGCTGATGATAAAGGCAAGGCCCCTGCTGTGATTGATGAAGGCATTCGTCCATTGGATGGTCAATTTCGCAAGGCTGCATCTTACTCTACCAATGATGATTCTGCCACACATGACTCTGCCGCTAATACCTCAGCCAAGCAAAATCCTCAAGCCACAGCACCCAGGGTGATGACTGATCGTGAGTTACTCCTTAGTCTTCATCAGAAGGTTGATCGCAATCATAACTGGGTAAAGCGTCAGTTTGGTTCAATTCTTCACAACATGACCTCAACACACAATGCAGTGAAGAAAAACCAATACTACCTCCATGAAACCTTCAACCGTACCTGGGCTGTTCTCTCTCATGTCTACATCGCTGCAGATCTGAAGAAAATGGGTCTCAAGGAAGAATTTGACTGGTCTGCACCTCCATCGAAGAAATTCAAGAAGGTCAAAGTTCCTTCCTTGGTGGCCAGCTCCTATTCTTCATCACGCGAGACTGATGAGTATGAAGATTTGGACGACACTGCGGCAGGCCCTGCTACAACAAACAACCCCGACAACGCTGGCGCTCCTCCATCGACTTGAAATTCTTCAGGGGCATTAGTCCTCAGTTTCAATCCTTTTGGTCATTTGATGACAAAGGGGGAGAAATCTGAGTTAGTCTTCAAGCGGGTCTATATTAAGGGCATTTTTTTAAAACTTCTGAAACTTTTATTTGGGTCGAGTTGTAATCTTAAACCCGACGGTGCACTGATACTTTTGTTGCGTTATGCTTTGCATGCTTATTCCTCGTTAATGACATTGCACGCATGCTGAATCTCATCAGGCACCATATTTCATCATGCATTTCAAATTCTTCATATTATATATCAAATGCGTGTATGAATTACAAGATATAGGGGGAGATCTCCATGATTCAACTCTTCAAATGTGCATTGCCTCAAAAGCAAATTCCTCACTATGCACATCTTCAGGGGGAGTTCTACTATATCTTGTAATCAAATTCCTCAATATCAGTGTATACACTTCATATGTTTATCCCCATTGAAAACTTAACCTATGTTGTCAGCAATCACCAAAAAGGGGGAGATTGTAAGTGCATCTAGTGCCCTTAGTGATTTTGGTGTATTGAAGACTTATAGGTTAAGGGACTAATGCGTTTGTGAGTATACACAGGTCTATAAGTCTATGAGGAGTTTGATATTTACAGAGAAAGTCGACCCCTAAAAAATGAAGTTCTTCAACTGAAGACTTTGATATTCTAAAGACTTTCTGAAGACTTTGAAAGTGAAGAAATTGGTGTGACCGTGAAGACTTGGTATTCATTTGTGGAACATGAAGCGTGAAGACTTTTGTTTTCGTAGTTTCATTTTCTCTTTCTTGAGTCATAGGAAACACCGTACTGTTAAAGGGGGTCGAGGAAATACTAAGGAAAATTTTCCATGTGATGCTCAACTCAAAATCCTACACCTACCAATCCCTTCGAGTGAAGCCTTTGGAAATCTCATACAGTTCAGTCACTTTCTTCAGTGACAGAGACGAAGTTCTTCTGGTCACTGATGAATTTGTTCTGACTGAGGAGTTAGGAATTCGTCAGTGTGAATTACCTACACAGTGAGGAACATGATAGCCCTGAGGAATTTGAGAGTCAAATTTCCGACCGTTGCTGTGCTGCGCGCCAGCTGTCCCAAAATATCTTATCCACCTAACAGTCATATCATTGAGGGGCATTTATGTCTTATCATGTCGGGCTGCTCCCTAGGCTATAAATAGCCGCCCCCTACAACCACTAGTTGGTTGGCTACTCCGAGAGAACTTGACACTTGTCATTTGAGAGCAACCCATCCTTCGAGGACTTTGAGCGAAAATCATCGAGCGAGGAAAATCCTAAAAAAAACCAAAACACCTCCAAACCCAAAGTGATTGAGCATCACTGAAGAAATTGATCCTGCGTGGATCCGACGCTTGTTACCTTTGAAGACTGTGCTTCTTCCAGACGGTTAGGCGTCAAGGTCTAGAGCATCCAAGAGGAATTGTGGATTGCCGAGTGACCAAGTCTGTGAAGGTTTGGAAGTCGCCTGAAGACTTACCACGAGTGATTGGACGAGATCTGCGTGATCTTAGTTCAAGGAGAATACGGTGAGGACTGGGTGACCTGAGCTGTGTGCTTAGAGACTGGGTGTCCGGGACTGCGTGTCCTCGAGTTTAAATACTCAGCCGCTCCAACTAGATGTACAACTGAGACAGCAGTTGGAACTGGTCTACCAAATCATTGTCTTCACTAACCTAACTGGTTCTATTTCCTCAACCCTTTCATTTCCTCATTACTGTGTTGAGTGTTTGTTCATATCTGTGTTTGAAGACTTTGACTAAAGACTTTCTCAATTTCCTCAGTTCAATTTCTTCAGTCTATTTGTCTTCATCTTGTGTTATCCTGTGATTACGCTTTCTGTACTATGTGCTAGTCTTCATTTCATCATGATGACCATGCTTGTATTCTGTTATGCTTACTTCTGAGTACTTATTCCGCTGCTAATAGTTCTTCGCTAAGGAATTTCCTCACCGGCAAATTCCTCAGTGAAGAATTCATAAAAATCGCCTATTCACCCCCCCTCTAGTCGACATAACGCACTTTCAGACCTGAAGAAAAAGATTGCATGTGTGCGATAGATAATGTCGACTGGTAGTGTGTGTGCATGCATGCACGAGAGAAAGTTAGTGGTATAATTATAAAGAGAAGACTACTGTGTGGGTGTAAACGAATAGGTGAGGTCATAATCAATGTAAAGTTGAATTCAAATATTTGAATAAGAGATCCTGATGTTTGAAACCCATGCATGCATGAATATAACAGAGATCTGCGCGGTGTGCTTTGGAAACGAGCATGTTGTAATGTATACACATTGAACAAGGTCATACCGATTTGAATTTGAGATATGGATAGCAGACATCATTTGCCCATGTCACATCCGTGCATGTAATTGGCGATGATGGGCGGCTTTCGCATCACATATCTATATCTATACCCCTATATATATATATATATATATATATTTATATTGTGAGCGGGTAAATTTAACTTTAAAAGATGGTCGTTGGATGAGGCGAATCCGAAGGTCCAGAGATGGCAAATTTGAGCACTATTGGCCGTTGGATATCATCTAGATTCCACCAGATTTCGCCACATGTATAATCTAGAAGACTCCATGGTTGAACTTAAGCATAATGCACAAACATCAAAACACAAGCACTTCTTATTTATTCTAGAATCTTCCATATCATAATTGCCAAAATGTTTTTCTACATGATTTGCCATTGTTTGTTTTTACTTTATGTCTTACAACACACAATTCCATGAATCTTAAAATAGATTAGCTTTCTTATAAAAACTAGATGATTTTGAATGAAATGAACTATAAGAATTAAATGAACATCTACATCATGCGTATATGACTCAAAGCTTGCATGCTATAATGTGGTGTTTATTCATAATTTGGTTGCCAAATCTCATGTGTGCAATGCACGTGTACCTTACTCTAGTCTAAATGATGTTTGTGTGTGTGTTGTGCGTGTTGAGGTGCAAATTGTCTTTTTTGGGGTACACGTTAAGCTTGTTCTTCCAAAATTTCAAGCCGCACCTTGTTATGCCGAAAATTGAAGCTACCGTCTCTATCTATCATGCTGCGAAACTCCGGCCTCTTCAACCCGCGCCTTGTTAGCCCAAAATATTTAAGATATATCTTTGTCTCGTTGTGCTCCGATAACTCCCTCCATCTCAACCCGCGCCTTGCTATTCAGAAATTACAACGCGCGCGAAAACTCCCACCTCCTATGAAATCCCGACACGCTAAATGCCCGTGGTACCCCTGAACCGAAAGAACCGCCTCAAATCGGTTGGGGGTACTTTCGTAACTTACCCCACATTTTGGACAAGCGCGTCTCTAAGCCATGGTTCCCCACTGCCATCCCATCCGCCCACCCATTCATACACCGAGGCCGCAAAAACCCACGACAAAACCCCACACCCTGCTCCGTCCGCCACCCAGCCAGAGCTTCTTCCCCGACGATGTCGTCCACAGCAACACCTCGACGTCCCTCATCCACCGTACCGGATGAGGATCCATCATCGATCTCATCGTCCCGCCGGTTCAGCCACCCCGTCCTCCACCTCCAAGGAGCTGCCCCGATGTTCCCCTCGTCTTTCGCGCCACCTCCATTCCCACACCGCTGTCTTCACCTACACCACCGAAAGAGCATCATCATCACCGTTTCCTCAGATGAAGTTGCGGCCTAATCGGCGCCACCAAAGAGGTTGTACACTAATCGCCGCATTTTCTTCTTGATTCGATTTCACGGTGCTGCCGGTGCTCTGTCCCGAGCCGACACGACGCGGCTCCATCCACAGCAGTGTCGCCGGCCACTTCCTCCACGGCATCGCTCCCTCGGCGGAGACGTCCACATCAGTAGGAGCTGCTGCTGCTTTAGCTCTCGCTCGCGCTGCTTCTCTGCTCTTGCTCTCGGTCACCTGCCTGGTCTGCTCTTGCTATTGCTCTTGCTCGCGCTGCTGCTCTCGCTCTTGCTCTTGATTGCGATGCTGCTCCGATTTGGCTACACTTCAGTCAACTGAATCGACTTTTTGGTCAGTCGATTTCCAAGGGGTGGGCTCGCCGGGGTGAAGGAAGAACCAGCCGCAGCGGGGAGGGGGGCCCACCAGAGAGGTACCGCACTATCTATATTAGGGTTCAGGATGGGGGTGGTGGTCGCCGGCGGTGGCGGGGCGGTGGGGTGGGGATCGCCAGAGAAAAAGCTCGGCACGGGGGGGCCTAGAGGGATGGCCGGGGCGGCGGAGGACCGGCGGTGGAGAGTGTTTTCGGGGCGGGCGGGGCGGCGCACCGCCGGCCGCGGGCGGCGGGGGGCTGCTGTTTGGCTGGTGGTGGCTCGCGGCTCAGGGGGGTGGAGGTTGAAGATGAACCATAGGCCCTTGATTTTGTATCCAACGGCTGCAAAATTGACTGACCAGACAAAAAGTCAGTCGACCGACGTGTAGCCTCACCTTGCTAGTGCGTTCAGTTTCGACAGCAAAATTCAGTTTTGACAGTTAGGTTCAGTTTCGACAGTTAAGTTCAGTTTCGATAGTTAAGTTCAGAGATGGGCGGCTGATGTATTTTACATCTAGCACTTTGTGGTTATGTATTTTATGTCATGTATTGGAGATGCTATTAGAATTCCACTCAGGTTAACGTTGTTCGTTGTCTCTCTTGTCCTGCTTCAGCCTCGGCGTCGTACAACTCACCGGAGCTGCTCCAATGATGAAACCCTCCATCACAGCGGAGCAGTACCTCGGGCTCCATCTCCAGACGCCTAAGATCTTCTTCCCCTCCTCCGACAGCAAAGTCAGCCGGAGCGTCCTCACCGGCCAACCCAATCACGCTGAGATCGACATGGCTTTGCCAAAGAGGTTGTACACTTGTTGCATCTCCTTTTTACTCTACATGTTATATATATTGTCCACTGAGCACTCGTAGTAATGGGAAATACGATTATTTTATCCTACTATATGACAAGCAGTGAGGTACCAGGCAACTTAGCTATCCGTGATAGACTCTCTTGAATGCCATCATTATTTATCTCTGCGTGTTTGAGCTGTGCATTTGTCGATGGGCCTGGGAGTTGAGCCAGTATGGCAGTGGCCTGGGTCCAAACTAATAGAAGTAGCACAAAAACATTTTTTTAGTGTAGGATTTTCCTTGCTCAAGCCTGCCTACTAGAATCGCCAGTGCTTGAAAGGAAAAGTGAATGAAAAACATAGGAATTGGAAAGTTTCCTATGGTACTACTTTTCATGAATTTGGTGCAAAGGAATGGAGCAAAGGAAAACTGTAGGATTTGTTCCTTTAGTGTCTCCTTGAAAGAAAAACCGTAGGAATTCTAATTTCCACTTCTCCTCCTTTTCATATTCGTATTCATCAAGCACAAGACTAAGAGATAGTAGCATAATAGCATTATAACCGTACATTTTCTTGTGGTTTGACTTAATCTCACCATGCTTTTTCGCATCCTGTGATCTTCCAATTGTTGTGAATCAAACACCCAGATTGGCAGAAATCCTGTGTTTTTAAATTCTCTGTTTTGCACGTGCATTCCTATCCTATTCCTGTCTATTTCCTATCCCTGCATTGTTAGAATCCTCAAATTCAAACAAGCCCTTACTCAATTACTTCTGTTACAGATATGTGTCAAAGAAAACCTTGTGTGGTTTGTCCTGCTCCTACGGCGTTGTGTTCCACCCCAGCTCAGCTGCTCCAACGATGGAAGGGTTCACCACAGCAGGGATCCGCTCTCCAGACTGTCTTTCGCCGCCTCAGATCTTCTTCCCCACCGCTGGCAGCCACGACAACTGCATTACCATCATCAACTGAGCAGATGACCTTGAGGACTACATGGGTCCGCAAGAGAGGACGCACTCTTCTGTGTCTGCTTACGTTATGCGTCACTTAATATGATGACATGCTACATTTATCGTCGTGTTCACCTATTAGACTCCGAGTTAGGTCCAAACTAATGCTGAAACTTGAGTTTTTAAATGGTTGTGGGGTACATATTGGGGCAGCAATCAGTACTATCTGTCTACTATCTGGTTAATCTCCGGTGTCTACTATGAGTTTCATGTTGGGTGCAAACAAACATTAAAGGAGCCATTATCTGTATTTTTTAACTAAAGCTATTATCTTCCTGCTATCATTGGTTTTTGGTCTATCCACAGTTTGCTACCATCACTCTGGATTTGTGCATGCACTCCTTACATAATCTCACTATGTTTTATTCCTATGCATGCCAGTTATTGTACACAATGGAACTGATCATGAAGAGCAAAAGAGACGAGCCTTGTGTGGCAATAAAATTTCATGCAGACGTCGTTCCATGGTGGGTGCAAAGGCAGCCCCCCCTCCACCCATTTCGGATTTTAATCAAGAGGAAGATAACTATTCTGAAGGGGATTCAGAAGGAGAAGACCACTCATATTTACCCCATGAGGTCTTCGCTCTAACTTGGCATGCTGATGTTGGTAATATCATGCATATGGTGCCTTGCATTGCTTACTGTATACATTAAAGATGTCATCTGCTTAGTTTAGACATGCTTTGTGTCAATGCCATCTGTTTTGTTTCTTTATCGTATATGTGAATCATGCAATGCCATCTTGTCTAGCCAGGCATCATATATGTGAATTTTGCAATGCCATCCTGGTTAGCCAGTCATCTTATATGTGAATTATATCATGCCATCATTTTTTAGGGTTAATTATCCTTTTGCCCTCAGTGGTGTCCATGTGCTCAGTTTTGCCCTCAGATGCGAATTGTGCTCAATTTTGCCCCTAGTCCGTGCGCACCGACTCGTTCCGTGAACTCTGCCGTCTCCGTCAGGTCAACCTTTTGACTCGGCCCTTACAGGTGGGACCAGGCGGCAGAAATGGCCAATTTTATTCAGACTGTTGCACGCATGGCTTGTGGGACCCAGCAAAGAGCCGTTGAGCAGAGAGCCGTTGGCGGGTGTGCTATATAAGCGGGCGACAGCGGTGGTGACCACGGCGACAGAGAGCACGGCGGTGACCACGGCGAGAGAGAGAGAGCACGGCGGCGGGAAGCTAGCTGTGGAGGGCGCGGCGGTGGGAAGCTGGCAGTGGAGGGCGCGGCGGCGTTGAGATCCCCTTCGGCTCCGAGCTCCATGTCTTCCTCAAGCTCCCACGCCACCTCGCGGATGCAGAGCCGGGCACGTGTGGACATGCCTGTCTTCGTCTGTCCGCGATGCCGGGCGGGCGTTGATCGAAGGGTTTCTCAGACACCGAGGAACCAGAATTGTCCGTTCTATGTGTGCAGCGAGAATGGGGTAAGAATCGGGGCAATTGCACCATTTTCGTCGTCGGGATGTTTGAGCAATGGGTTGATCTGTTTAGTGTTCATGCAGGTGACATGCTTCTTTCTTTGGGTCGATGCTCTGGCCAAGACTCTGATGAATGAACTGCAAGAAGAGCATGAAGAATGGTTGCGCATGTTGCCACGAACGGCAGTGGCCACACCATGAGCTCCGGAAGAAGAGATGGATGGCGAAGCACGCACTGACAGAGAGCTAGCTATTGAGCTTAGGATGTTGAAGAAGAAGGTTAGGAAGCTTGAAGATCAAGCACTACCAATACCCATTTGCAAATACTTTTGGGCATTTGTAGGTATGGTAATCGCACTGGTTGTAATGTTGAAAATGTATGGAAAGGCATGAATTATGAAGGAATTTGTAATCTTGAAATTGTTTGAGAAATTCACCTAGTTTAAATGTTGGTTAAAGTTGTTTAAATGTTGAAACAAAAAGAGAAGAAGTGACCAACATTTAAATATGTTGGAAAAAAAGAGAAGAAATTAGGAATTCAGAAACTTTTGATCAATGAAATGCAGCTCTCTGCTCTGCCTTTCTGTCCAAAAAAAGGTTGCTCTTGGGCCAAATTCAGAGCGTAGAGCCAAGTGCAGGCTAGACTAATGGGCCAACTGCATCCAATTAGGCCCATTCAGGGGTTTTCTTACGTATTTTTCTGTTTTCTATTCTGATTTAATTTAGGCAGTAAATCATAATGCTGAAACTTTTTGTGGAAGCTAATTGAATTATTCCGGAGCCAAACAATTAATGTTAGAAATTTTTTGGAGATGTTAATTAATCCAATTCAAATACACCGTGATTTAAATCAAAGACCAAAATGTCATGAAAAATGTGCCTCAGCTCTGGTAGAGGTTTACGCCAGGTGCCAAAATAAATGAACATTTTTTAAGGGCATTACATTGAGAAAAACATAATATGTCTAAAAATGAAGGGTGGAAAATGCACAAAAAATTGGTGTGCCTGGGGACTCGAACCCAGGACCGCGTGGGTTTGTGGTGTTTAGGGCTACGCTGGTAACCGCTAGGACAGATGGCAAGACTTTGACATGGGTAGGGAAAGAAGGTATACATAGTGAGACTGTGAATTTTTTAAAAAAAATAGTGAGACCGTGAATGTTGCACACGCGTGAGAGTGGTTTTCCTTTGTTTTGCACTTAAATTTTGGAGGGTTGGAAGGTTGAAAATGTATGTTGCACTACCACATGATTTTGGTCAGAGTGGCACTTGGTTTAGGGTTAGAGTGGCACTTGGTTTAGGATTTAAAGGGAATAAATTTGCATGTTAGTTCATGACTTTTTGTTTGAATGAAACAGAGGGCTTCTCACCCCCTCCAAAAACCACAAGTTCTCGAACTTCATGACTTGTTTAGGGAAGAAATGATAAGTTTGGGCACGAACATTTTTTAACACACATAATAAGATGGAACACACCGTACCATTACAACTTAGATAAGTTCACGGACAGTTCCCGGACACATGATGAAACACGACACGACACGACACGACATAGAAAAGCAACAAAATAAAAAACCAAACATGACGAGCTTGACTCCGGGCTTGAACATCTTCATCTTGACCTCCTTCTTCCACCTTGGCCGCGCGCGCCCCTTCAACACCGTCTTCATCTTCACACCTCCTCCTCCTCGTCGTAGGGAAGGGAGTGCATCTGGCCTGGAGCAGGGAAGATGCGCTCGTAGTTGGTGTAGATGTTGTAGACGGTGAAGAAGATGGCCTCGCAGCCGCACCAAAAGACTTGGCCGAGGAGCTCGCACGCGTCAAATGGGTTGGTGAAGGTGACCGTGAGCAGTAGGAGGATGCCGCCGCGGTCACGAACCTCGTTGAGGGTGAACATCCTTGGCGAGCCCCGTGGGAGGTGGGCATAGCCGGCTCTGAGGAAGGCGCGGGTGAGTTCGACGGAACCCCTCCACCTTGAAATAGCCCACACACGGAGCTCCCTCTCCACGAGCACGCCCGGTGGGTAGCGCAGCTCCGGCACCACAGGCGGACGGCTGAAGGTCGGCCCGTTGAACTGCATCTTCTTCACTTGGTCTCGCTTGGGGAGGGCTCGGTCGCTTGGGTGTTTGAAGTTGGAGAGGATCGGATCTGGCTTGTGGGTGGGAGAGGAAGAGAGGCACCCCATTTATAGGCCTGTGGGTGGGAGAGGAAGAGAGAAAGGATGAGAACGGTGCATGTGTGAATCCGGACGCGTGTGTGTATCCGTTACGTTTTGCACACTTAAATTTTTGCACGAAAACGATGCATCTTTGACCGGGCAGTGCATGTGAACCGATGCCCTGAACCACCTAGCTCGCCTCGCTAGCCTAGCTCGCCTAGCGCGCCTCGCTCGCCTCACTCGCATGCATGCACGTCGCCGCCTCCCGCGCATGCGCAAACCCACGTAGCCGCCTCCATGCATGCAAGGCCTGGAAAGGCTGAGACGGGCTATTTACTGCAGTCTCAGGCCCAGACAACGAGACGGCCCAATGGTCCATCCAGCGCGCCCGATATTTGTTAAAAAAACAATCTCCCAGCCAATCAGATTGCATCTCGCGGATCGCCCCCCTCCTCCCCGCAGATTCCTTCTAGAAGGGTTAGATCGACGGCCCTTGATCACCGCTAGGGTTAGATGAACGATCCTTATTCAGCGCTAGGGTTAGCGGGGTTTGGGAGGGGTTTGGAGCAGTCAAAGCTATGTTTGACCAGATTTCAAATGAGCATAATAAATTAAATAAAAATCAGAAAAATGAAAAACCTGCGCACATAGTCTTCTTATGTCATATACTAACGATTTAAGTTGATAAACAAGCTTTACATACATTTAAATGATAAGTTCATGTGTATTGTATGATATCTCGAGTATCTCAAACTCTCTTGTATGAAGTGAAGAGAAGTGTTTTGGGGAAATGAACATGAAAATTTCAAAAAACTCACCACAGCTTCATTTTGGAGTGACTAAGAATGATCCAGGCTTAGTTTTTCATTTTGATGTTTTACACTTGTTTAAATCTTGGTCAAAGTTAAGTTTGACCAGAATTCAAATGAGCAAAACAAAATTAAAAAAAATCAAAAAATGGAAAAACCAGCGCACATAGTCTGTACATATAGAATATATGTGTAGGAAAGTTATTTGACTGATTTAGATAAGGTCGAAAAAAATCTTGCTTAGAAATGAGGCCGTTTACCCTACCTTTGGACCCCTCTTTTTAGCACATTTTTCATGAAAATTTCAAAAACCTCACCACAACTTCATTTTGGATTGACTAAGAAGTATCCAGGCTTAGTTTTTCATTTTGATGTTTTAGACTTGCTTAAATCTTGGTCAAAGTTAGGTTTGACCAGAATTTAAATGAGCAAAATAAAATTCAAAAAAAATCAAAAAAAGGAAAAACCATGTGCTCATTCAAACATCATCCAACAGATATTTAAACATCATGTCAAACATACTTCTAACATAGGTCCAACATCATCCAACAGAAATACAACATGTCAAGTGATAAATGTTTCATAATACAACATCATTCCTTATTCATAATGTTTCATAATTGTTCATAGATAGCGTTGGGGCTTCTGTCTGTTCCTTGAGCTTCTTGTCATCACTTTGCTCCTCGTGCACCTTGTGCTCATTGTTTCTTCTCTTCTTCTCTTGGTTGTCGGTACCTTGCGCGTCTTCTTCAAACCTACCATAGAGCTGTGCAAAACATAAAGGGTCCAAACATAAACGGTAATGAGATCGTGTCAAGTGATAGATGTACAGTAGTATTTGACCCTTGCAAGATTTACATACCTAGCAGAACTCACAACAACAGAAGGTTGGTCACCATTTGGAGCCTCACTTGGATCATCATTTGGAGCCTCACTTGGATCACCATGATCACCATTTAGAGCCTCACTTGGATTACCATTTGGAGCCTCACTTGAATCCGGCTGTTGACCATCATTTTCATCATCTGTTGAGGCAACCGGCTGTTGACCAACATTTTCATCATCTGTTGAGGCAACCGGCTGCTGACCAACATTTTCATCAAAGCCTTCATCGAAACTCTCTCCGAATGCTGGATCTACTGTGTTATCACAATACTTACCGAAATGACCAGACCCACCACATCTTGTGCACTTACGCTTCCTCGCTCCAAGTCCAGCTCCTTCGCTGCGAGGTCTTATTCGACTCTTCCTTGGTCTACCTGCTGCTCTCTTCAGAACTGGAGCGCAAAGCTTGAATCCAGCGTCCACCATGTCCCATTGTTGTTTTCCCTCCATAGCAGGCAAGGCATAAGCATATGTGGCTTTGAACCTTGCAACAGAGTAGTAATCATGCACATACTGCTGTATGTTCCCTGCTGGACCTGGGAGAGAAGTGATGAAAAACAAGGCATGAATGCATGGCAACCCAGTTATCTGCCATTGCCTACAACTGCAAGTTCTAGCTTCTAAATCCACTGGATATCTCCATTCCCTCTTCTCTTTATCCAAATATGATATCTCTGCTGTGGTACCCGAGTAAAGCGTCATGTTCATTTCCAATCCTGTTGTCTTCTGCTTCAGTTCATTCATCACGGCAGGGATGATAATGTGGCCCATGAATTTTACCTCGGCTATTCCTGCACGATAATGAAATTTCTGCATGTATTCTATCCTTATCCTGTCAAGCAAATCCACCACATAATGACCCTTTAGTTTCCGGATCGTTGAGTTGAAAGACTCTGCTAGATTATTGTGCACATAGTCAACTTTGCTCACTTCACTGAATTGGCTTCTGGCCCATAACTTGGAGTGGTGTGTTTCCAAGTATTCTTTCACTTTGGGATTCATGTATAACTGCCTCAAGTGGTAGTTGTGCTTCTTCACACTGCATGTCAAAGATGCTGGCCATAAATTGTCGGTATACACCTTTCCTTTGAATTTCTTCATGAAATTTGCAGCAAGGTGACGCATGCATTCCCTATGCTCTACTCCAGGGAACACATTGTCCACGACCACTTCTAAACCTTTGCAGGCATCTATATGAATGACCAACCCATTGGGATGTGCAATAGCCCGGCGGAGATTATGCAAAAACCAAGTCCAGCTCTCCTCAGACTCTGTCTCTAGCACACCATAGGCAACTGGAAATACAAAACTATGTGCATCAACTGCACAAGCTGCTACTAACTGTCCTTTAAACCTTCCTGTGAGAAAAGTGGCATCAATAGCCAAATAAGGCCTGCAGCCTGCCAAAAAACCCAGGCGACAAGCCTCAAAGCAGACAAAAACCCTTCTAAAACATTCCTTGGTCTTTGTCACTCCCCTGAATGTGTACTCCACGGTGTGGTGATCAATATCTACAATACTACCTGGGCTTGTCCTCTCCACTTCACCTTTGAATGAATACAACAATTGAAAACTTTCCTGCCAGTTACCATAAATAGAATCCATAGCATGTTGTTTACCATTAAACAACCTCATGTATGGTAAATCTGTCTTGAACTTATCTTTGATGTTCTTCTGCAATTCCTTTGGACCCACTTGCTGGTTTTCTTTCACCCACTTTTTTACTTCTTCTGCCACCCATCTTGACTTGGCTCTACTGATTGTATCCTTCCTAAGGGTTGATTCCTGACATGTGTGCTTAAAAGGATTCACTTTGACCTGAACATTAGTGCTATTCCGCATTTTAGCTGCAAGCAGCCTCCATGGACAACCCTCAGTCGGACAGTGCACTCTGTAACGTACTTGATCGCTCTTGTCAACTTTGAAAGTACGTTCTACCTTGATGCAGTATGTCACAAGTGCATTTCTACACTCATTCATGGATGCAAAAACTGTACCTTCTTCCATTTGAGGGTTCAAAGGGTCCCATTGAACAGCTGCAAGGTCTTCGTCCTCACCCATCGCGTCATCATCCACACGGACTGCATTGTGAGCCTCATCTTGGTTTTCAGCCCTAGGTGCCCGTCGTAAATTCTGAATAACATCAGAATATAAGTTCTCTTCATCAACCCCAGAATTGTAGCCATCAGGCTCCACTTCAAGGGGGACCCTACTGCTGTTGCCCACACTTGTCGAGCCACCACGTCGCCGTGCACCAACTGAACTATTCTGGCTAGAGATGCCATTACGACGACTTGATTCTCCCCGAGATGTTGCACCCGCCATCCTAGGTCCAAATGCCTGCTCAAGCACATCAACTTGCAGCCTCACATGGAAATTATCTTTCTCTTTATGCCTAACAAACATGGTAGCTAGCTCTTCATCATTACTAACTGTCACCCAATTCTTTCCCCCATCATAGTATTTGTAAACCACTTCATCAAGCAAACCCCAAGGATATTGGCTACAAATTACCTCCCCAAATTGTCTGAATCTCCAATTACTAGCCATTGGCAACCGATAATCAAAACCTCCTTGGTATTTCTTCTTATCCTTTGCATCGAACATGTACCGGTCCCTTCTAATGTGCACCATGAAAGAAAACCGCAACTCCATCCTAACCGGCGAAAAACAGAGACGCAATCAGCACACTAATTGGGCAAACCTACTCGAATCGAGTGTTCAAATGCACAACTAAGCTCAATCTAAACAAGAGGCGAGACTTACCCCTCGGGAACCCAGTCGTGGACGCGGCGGATCTCCGGCCCGATGCCTGCCTCGCCAAATACTCCGGGGTCGCCGCTGCTCTCCATTTCGCCCTAGGGTTCTTCCTCCTAGTTCAAATAGCTCCAGCAGCCCCCCACCTTTGAGCGCTCCGGCCGGGCGCACGGAAGGAGGCCGCGCCGCGGGTCGAGCAGGTGGCGGGCACCCCACCCGTGGCGTCGCAGGAAGGTGGTGGGCGTCACAATGAGCCGTGGAGCGTAGGCGCAGGGAGGTAGCGGCGGAGCAGGGTGTGCAGCTGGTGGCGGGGCAGGTGCTGGCCGCAGCGCAGGTGGCGGCGGCGGCGGCGCACGACAGCCGGCCGGGCGGATGGGTGTGAGCTAGAATGATTTGGGGATTTAGTTGCAGGGGCCTACATGTCAGCTCCGGACCCACGTCCACGCGGTCCCACGTGTAAGCTCCGGACCCACAACTACTAACGCCGGTGGACGGAATGGACTCAAATATGGCCGTTTGGCCTCGTCGTAGTTGCTGTGCACGGACTAGGGGCAAAACTGAGGACAATTTGCATCTGAGGGCAAAACTGAGCACATGGACACCACTGAGGGCAAAAGGATAATTAACCCCATTTTTTATTATGTGTTAAATTTGTCAACAATTTTAGTACATTCAATTACTCTTCCTGTGCATCAGCCATTCGGCACGGTCATGGAAAAATCTGGAGTGGAAACAAGGTCTTCAGAGCAGACAATGCTATCTTACGAAGCACATGTCTTGTTGGTTATCGATAGCTCCTCAGAGGAGGATTCAGAGACAGATGACCAGTCATATTTCCCCCCTGAGGTGCATGCCCTAACTTGGCAGGGTTATGTTACTCATATCGTGCGTATGGTATCTTGCATTGCTATGTCATTTGCTTAGTTTAGACATGCTTTGTGTGAATGCCACCTGTTTAGTGTCTAATTACCATATATGTGAATTATGCAATGCCATCTTATTGCAAGACATTATATATGTGAATTATGCAATGTTATCTTGTTGCAAGGCATTATGTATGTGAATTATGCAATGCCATGCTGTTTAGGCAAGCGTCATATATGTGAATTATATCATGCCGTCCTTTTTTTGTATTTCTCATTGCTTTTGTCGACAATGTTTGTATATTCAACTGCTCTTCCTGTGCATCAGCCATTTGAATTGGTGATGGAGAAATCTGGAGTGAAAACAAGGTCTTCAGAGCAGATAATGCTACCTGCTGAAGCAGATATCTTGCCGGTTACAGATAGCTCTTCAGAGGAGGATTCAGAGGCAGATGACCAGTCCTATTATCCCCCTGAGGTGTATGCTCAAACTTGGCAGGGTTATATTACTCATATAATTCATATGTTGTATTGCAATGTTTATTTTTTACATCATATACACAATATTTAATGCCATCTCCTTAGTTGACACATCATATATGCAATTTCCCTCTGCTCACTTCCTTAGTATATAAATCATATATTTGAATTATGTCATGCCATGATATTTACATAGACAACATGTATCTGAATTATGGCATGCCAACCCATTTTCTAAAGACATAATATAGTTATATCATCTCATCCTGTTTACATAGTCATCATATTTTAAATTATGTCATTCTATCTGTGAATTATATCATGCCATCATGTTTCCATCGACGGCATGTTTGTGATTTATGGCATGCCAACCACTTTAATAGACACATCGTATAGTTATATCATGTCATCATGTTTACATAGTCATCATATTTTGAAGTATGTCATTCTATCCTATTTAGTTAGCCATCATATATGTGAAATTATGCCATGCTATTCTGTTTGCTTAGACAACATAAATGTGAATTATTTCATGCCCTGTTTTCTTCCCTACTATCCATTGCACCTGTCTATCTTACAAAGTTTGTACATTCAATTACTTTGCTTGTTTATAAGCCATTTCAATTGGAGGGAGTGATGGCAGTATCTGTGGGAGTAAAAACACGGTCTTCAGAAAAGATCGTGCTACTTGTCGATGCAGATAGAACCACGGTTGTACTTGCCCAAGAATCAGCCCCACCACACATAACCCACACTCATGCAGATTGTACCCCTACCCAGTTGGATAGAGAGCCAGCTACACCCCTTCTAACCCCAACCCCAGCAGATAAACACCCAGTTCCCGTTGACACAACACCGTCTCCACCACAGAGCACCCAAACACGAGCAGTTAGTAAGGCAACTGCAGTGCCCAAATCACGAGGACCACCACTCCAAACCCGAAGCCAACGCTTAAAGCAGAAGAAGAATTGTTCTCAGGTCAGGTTCCGTAGCTATGGTTCATATCCACTTTGCTCTTGCATCACTGTATTTACAGATACCAACCAATTTCAAATTTGAAGGATGCAATTGAAACTCCAATGGCGCAACAGGTATGTTTTAAACCTGTTTCTTCAACGTGTTTGGATGTTTGCTGTTGTAACTTGCTCTATGTTGATTTCAGTTTCAATTGAATAAACAGTTATGTTCTCATGCCATGCACATTACAAGTGTTGTTATTGCTGTGTAGTTTCCCACACTTATATTCTGTCCATGCTGCTTTGTATTAAATAGATATGATTCGAACTGTATCTATCTTGATTTGGCAACATAAACTAGAATGATATAGACCATACAGTGACCATACTACATAGATATATGTTTGTTTCATGTTGTTATCCTATCCACCTTACTACTGAACTGGTTTACCAAAATGAGTTTCATATACTACATTGTAAACTGAGATGTGTTTGTTTGTTTCCCTTTTAGAACGCGGATAAAATATTGGAGAAGAGTACCCTGTTATGCAATGGTAAAGGAAGTAATGCAGATAAGGTTCAAGATAGTGAGACATCCCTGTTGGTCTCCAAGAAAGCTGATAAAAACTATATTGAGGACACTGAGACAACCCCAAAGTCCTGTCTTGATGTAGTGTTCGAGTTACTGGCTACCACTGCTAGCACCATCTCTTCGAACTCGTTGCCTGAATCAGTTCGGCTTCTTGAGTCTCAACTTTAAGTTGAAAGACATTGATCAGATGTTATGCGACAGGAAGCCGAAGGACTGAGGAAGTCCCTGCAGAATTCAGATGCATACTTTCTGGTGCAACAGCAGGCGCTAGAGGACTTAAGCGCCAAACAAGAGAAAGTTAATATGCTTGCTAAGCATCTTGCCAGCATTATGGGTACCCAGGATATTGTTTCTTGAGCTCTTTTGAAGTGGTTTCAGTTCTGGACTTGTTTTGCTGTGGCGTTTATATGCTGCTGTGTTCCCTATATTTGCACTGGTGGCGAACTTTGATGCCCAGTGGATGTAATATGTGTAATAGCCGTGATAGCCTAGTGTAAGTTGCTTGCTTATTTATTTCCTTGTTGTCTTATTTATTTGTTTGCTTGTAGTTAGTGCAGTTCTTTTTCTGCGGTTTGCTAGTGGCTGCAACAACCTATTTTTTAAAACTAGGCCACAATAACCATGGGCTAATATTTACTGTAGTGACACTGCACCTACGGGGCGTAGAAACAGTGGGCCTTCTACGTGCCGTATAAACAGTGGGCCTTCCACGGGCCGTAGAAACAATGGGCCTTCTATGGGCCGCAGAAACAATGGGCCTTCTACGAGCCGTATCATCAATGGGCCTTATATGGGCAGTATGATCGATTGGCCAAACATGGGTCAATAACAGGCCGCATTATGGCCGTAAACGGGCTAGAGTTGGAATCGTCCGTTCATGGGCCGACCATAAAGGGCCATCGTTACTAGGTCGTATTTCATGACGCTATGAAAACGGACCAACGTGTTAATGGACCACAAACGGGCCGACTGTAACCACAGGCTGAATTTGGCCCATAAGCAGAAAATGACAATAACGGGACGTAAGTAAACGATTGCTGGAAATGAGCCCAAGAATAAATGGGCTCTGAGAAGGCCGAAAGATAACATGGGCTGGAAACGGCCTAACAGAAAAACAGGCCCTTAATGGGTATAAAGTGATACACTGTTCATTACGGGCCGTTAATGGGTGTAAAGTAATTCACTGTTCATTACGGGCCAGTTTCACCACGGGTCGTTAATAGGCCAAGAGTTACATAGGGCCACATATGGGTCGAAAGACGTCATGGGCCATACATGGGCCAGAAGTGAAAACGGGCTGGAATCATATTGGGTGGCCCATATGACGCTACTGGGCCTAATTCAGATAGGGCGTACCGGGCCTTGGGTTAGCGGGCTGTAAATGGGCTATATGAGAACATGCCGTTAACAAGCTTTACATGGGCCGGCCCGCCACCTTTTGACCAAGTCAAATGGGCCGGCCTTTTCACAGGAATGGGCCTCTATTGGGCCGTGCCACGTGTCGAAGTATCATAGGCGCCTTCTGTCCAATGAGTGGATGACATCTGTCCCAATGGTGAGCCGACACGTGTTTCCTCCAGCCAATGATGATTTTACACGTGGAAAATCCCCATTGGTCGGGGCTGTTAACGGGTTATCGGATCCAAAACCCGAACCGGTAGCTTAACGGCGTTCCGTTACGGTGGATGCCACGTGTCGGTCAACCTTGACGAAAGCACTTATGTGACGCGCGATTTATCGTCATGGAAGTGGACACTTCCGTGATGATAATTTTGGTAATGTCATGGAACACTTCTACAATAGCACAAGTATGACTATCCTGATTCTGTCATAAATTTGTCATGGATGTACATGCATGACAAAAAAACGCGACCTACTGTGACAAACACGTATCATCATGGAAGTGTATTTTTTTGTAGTGATATGTTTCATGAGCTTGCTAAAAACAACGGCCCTCGAAAGTATGTCACTTTTGGTGATAACTAAAAGGGTAAGGTGGTTGGCCTTGGTAAGGTGGCCATCTCACATGATAGCTCTAGCCGATTTCGTTTCAATGTCATATTTACTGAAGTAGATTGCCAAGTGTTTCCAAGAGATAATCATAATATAGTCTTTACCGGCATACCTAGAGGTGATCTATGCATTGTTGATTTCACTAAAAAGGCTCACCCTAGAACTTGCTTGATTGCTAAATCCTCTAAAGGCTGGTTGTGGCACAGATGGTTAGGTCATATGGGCATGCGAAATCTTAACAAGCTTAATAAAGGTGATCATATCCTTGGTGTTAAAGATGTTATATTTGACAAGGATATACTTTGTAGCGCTTGCTAAGCAGGAAAACAGGTTGGAGGAAGTCATCTCGTGAAGAACATCATGACCACGAGAAGACCACTTGAGCTACTTCACATGGATCTTTTCGGTCCCAATGCCTACAAGAGTCTTGGTGGTAACTCATTCGGATTGGTCAGTGTTGATGATTTTTCAAGATTTACGTGGGTATTCTTTCTTGATGATAAATCGTAGGTCCAAAATATCTTCAAAAACTTCGCTAGGAAGGCCCAAAATCAATTTGAAGTAAAGATCAAGAAGGTTCGCAGCGACAACGGAGTGGAGTTCAAGAACGCCAATGTGGACGCCTTTCTTGACGAAGAAGGGATTTCACATGAGTTCTCGGCTACGTACACACCTCAACAAGATGGAGTTGTTGAGAGGAAGAACCATACGCTAATTGAAATGGCGAGAATGATGCTTGATGAGTACAAGACGCCAAAACACTTTTGGGCGGAAGCGGTTGAGATAACTTGCCATGCAACAAATCGTCTGTATCTTCACAAGCTACTCGGCAAGATGGCATACGAGCTTCTCACCGGTAACAAACCCCAAGTTGGATACTTTCGGGTATTCAGCTCAAAGTGCTACATTCTTGATAAGCATCGTTGTTCGAAATTTGCTCCTAAATCTCATGAAGGTCTCCTACTCGGTTATGACTCAAACTCTCACACTTACCGTGTCTACAACAATTTCACCCGAAAGGTTGAATAGACAGTAGATGTGAAGTTTTATGAATCTAACGGCTCGCAAGTAGAGCAATTGCCAATTGATGTAGGTGACGAAGATCCTTCAGAAGCAATCCAAGACATGTCCATTGGCAAGATTCGTCCAACGGAGGTGAATGAGAGTACCTCGTCTATCCAAGTGGAAGCAGCTACCTCACGACAAGGTGAAGCACGAGTCGACTCGGAGGCATCCACGAGTGGGACACACCAAGATGAAAGAAACGAGGAATTACACCAAGATGAACCTCATCAACCTCCTTCTCCACCTCCACAAGAGAACAACAACACCAACAACGAAGAAGAAGGCCAAAGAGGAAGAACAAGATGATGAAGAAGATGTTCCACCCCGACCCAAACAAAAGATCTCATGAGTTCGAGCAAGAGTCTCAAGAGATCATCCTGTCGAACAAATCTTTGATGATATTCAAACCGGGAGAATTACTCGCTCTAAAACTCGTTTGGCTAACTTTTGTGAACTTTATTCATTCATCTCTAGCATTGAACCTATGAAGGTTGAAGAAGCATTGGAAGATCCAGATTGGATAAATGCCATGCACGAAGAGCTACACAACTTTGAGAGGAATCAAGTGTGGACATTGGTTGAAAAGCCCGATGAGAAGCACAATGTCATTGGAATCAAATGGTTGTTTCGGAAAAAGCAAGACGAAGATGGACAAGTTGTACGCTACAAGGCTCGTCTCATTTCTCAAGGCTACACTCAAGTCGAAGGTATAGACTATGGTGAGACATATGCCCCCGTTGCTAGACTTGAGTCCATTCACATCTTACTTGCTTATGCCAATCATAATGACATCACCTTATATCAAATGGACATCAAAAGTGCTTTTCTTAATGGTGATTGAGGAGGAAGTTTATGTTAAACAACCTCCCAGCTTTGTTAATCCTAAGAAACCCGACCATGTTTACAAACTTCACAAAGCTCTTTATGGTCTTAAACAAGCTCCTAGAGCGTGGTATAAATTCTTGACTAAGTTCCTTATTGAAAAAGGCTTTGAAATTGGTAAAATTGATTCTACACTTTTTACTAAAAGGGTTAATGGTAAATTATTTGTGTTCCAAATTTATGTGGATGATATCATATTTGGTTTGGCTAACCCTCATTTTAGTGAAAAGTTTGGAAAGCTAATGCCGGAGAAGTTTGAGATGTCTATGATGAGTGAACTCAAGTTCTTTCTTGGTTTTCAAATCAAGCAAACTAAGGATGGTACCTTTGTTTCCCAAAGAAAGTATACCAAGGACTTATTCAAGAAGTTCAACATGCAAGAATGCAAAGGTATGAATACACCCATGCCTACTATTAGACATCTTGACTTTACTAAGGGTACCAAACCGGTTGACCAAATGGTTTACCGCTATATGATTGGTTCATTGTTATATCTATGTGCATCCCGTCCCGATATTATGCTAAGTGTGTGCATGTGTGCACGATATCAAGTGTCCCCCAAAGAATGTCATCTTAAGGGTGTGAAAAGGATAGTGAGATACTTAATTCATACAACAAATTTTGGCATTTGGTATCCTAAGAGGTCTTCATTTGATCTTGTTGGCTAATCCAATTTGGACTATGCCGGTGACAAGGTTGATAGAAAGTCCACTTCGGGTACTTGTCAATTTCTTGGTAGATCTCTTGTGTCTTGGTCCTCCAAGAAACAAAACTCAGTATCCTTATACACCGCCGAAGCGGAATACATTGCCGCCGATTCGTGTTGTGCTCAATTACTTTGGATGACCCAAACTCTTAAAAATTATGGGATATATGTGAAAGATGTTCCATTGCTTTGTGACAATGAGAGTGCTATTAAGATTGCTCATAATCCCGTGCAACATTCTCGAAGTAAGCATATTGAAGTTTGTCATCATTTCAATCGAGATCATGTTGCTAAAGGTGACATCAATCTTAAGCATGTTCACACCGATAAGCAATTGGCAGATATATTCACCAAACTACTTGATGAGAAAGTGTTTTGTCGTTTGAGAGGTGAATTGAACATCATTGATGCCTCAAACTTGGAGTAGTACCTCCATTTGAATGCACACAAGGCATGTGGGTTTCTATGACTAATCCTTGATATTTCTATTATGATGATGATCATATGTCTTGGATATTCTTGTACTCTTGCATGTCATCTAACCCTTGTAGGTACTTGGATAAGCCCAACTCTATGAGATTGCAACTCAATCACATACTAAGCAATCTCTACATCTCCAAGTCTCTACAATATGGTGGTTGAAGACAAGGAAGCACGAATCCTTTCAATATATCCTTTGATAATTTCTCTATATCAAATTTCATGATTATCATTTTGGAGACACAAGTGCTCTTCCTTGCAAGACTAACCCATGTAGGTAGATGAACTCCAACGACAAGTGGTGCTCCCAACTCTTGATGAGCTACATCAACCTTGAGCATTCCACACAAGTTCAACTACATGATCAAGATCAACACCACCACCCAAGGTATGATATTCCATCTTAGAGAAGCTTTACTCCAACTCATGGGTCAAAGAAGCTCAACAAGATGTGAATACATCAAAATGCTTAAACGAAAAATGGCAACCCCATTTTGAGCTTAAACGATGAGTATGACCTATGATCAAGTGCCTTCACTTGACTCCTAAGTCAATATACTCTAATATAGGTGACCTTGTCACCGACCAATTCTAGATGAAGTTCTCTATTGTTTCTCTATGTTCTTGCATTTGTCTCTTGCATCCTTGTTCCCCTTACTTCATCTAGATTTGTTTTCTTCTCTTTGTTATGTTCTGCATTCCTTGCATCCAATTCATTGCAAATTCTTCAGTTAATTCCTTGCAAATCTTTGTGAGATCTTATTTTCCTAAGTGAGCTGAGATGACAATCGTTTTCTCTCTGTGTTGAACTCGGCCTCACCGGTTTGTTTCTTTCGGCTAAACCGAACTATCTCAGTGCCACCGAGGATAACAACTTGGTGTTACCGATTTCAATGCTGAGAAAACACTTTGCCATTTGCATCCCGCATATTTGTTCCAGCTCCACTAAATTATTCTCGTCCTCTACCAGCATCCTATATTACATGTTGCTTTATAATGTGACTCAAGGACCAAACCTACTTGACTCATGCTCCAGAAGATCCCTTCTTGGAAATTAATGTCAAAGGAGGAGAGAGAGCACATCAAAGCTTATCACATAAGAGAGAATACACACCTAAAGCTTCTCCTGATGCTTCTTATCCATAAGAGGAGAGATGTTTCATGTCTTCAAGAGGGGAAAGACATGTTAGTATGTGTTATGATTGTTATGACTGTTTTACTTTGACTTTCGTGTTTGCTCTGATTTTCTTTTCCCTATCTTCGCCCATTACCCAATATCATACTCAGGGGGAGAGAGCTCAGTTCCAAGGGAAGAAAATTTCCTCGAATTCATTGCATATCTTTACTCTTTGGGGACATGTCTATATCCAAATATAGTACCTAGTACTCACTCTACATGTCATCCCAATCTTGGTACTCTTGTGATTTTCTGCTCTTGCTTTGTCTAGTGGTGTCCGTATGTTATCTAACCTTGTTTACTCAGGTTCATCTCTTCCAAAGCTAGTTCAAGACCACAAGGTAAGTATATGTATCACACTCATGTGCATGAAGATCTCTTGCTGATGTATATATTGTTTGCAAGAAGGACTCATGAACATGAAGGTATATTTACAGTATCTACACCATTTGCTCTGATGCTTATAGCCAAGATACATGTAACTCATTGCTTGCTCTGTCATGCTTATGCATTCTCATGCTTTCATATTCCATAATCACATGATTACATACATGTAGGGGGAGCATATGAATGTTACATGTCTTTCCAAAGCTTTACTTGCTATTTCCTTATATCCTTATCTAAAGCTTTGATGTATGTTGTTATCAATTACCAAAAGGGGGAGATTGAAAGCACAAGTGATCCCTGGGTGATTTTGGTAATTAATGTCAATATATCTCTTGTTGGCTAATATTTTCATCTAGTATATTTCAAATAAGTTCAACATTGGAGTGGCAGGACAAGAGGATGTGGAACCCCTTCAAGATGCTAAGGACAAACATTGGCAAAAGATCAAGACTCTACTTCTTCATTTTAGTGATCCAAGATCACATTGAGTCCATAGGAAAGCCAAAACTATTAAAAGGGGATGAGGTGTTGCTTAATGGCCTGCTTGCTCAAAGTGCTTAGTGATATGCTCCAAATCCCTCAACGACTTTATCATTTCCACATATGTCCTAAACCTAAAAGTCAAACTCGTCCACACCGATTTGATCTATCTGGTGCCACCGCGTTCATTTGACATAGCCACTGCCAGAAACCCTAATCAGTTTGGTCTCAGCGATGGGATCTCGGTCTTACCGAGATGGGCTTGCAAACTCTTTGTTGCATGTTGCAATAACTTCGGTCCCTCTGAGATTTGCAATCGGTCCCACTGAGTTTTCTTGACCAACCCTCTGTTTGCTTATTACCAAAATCGATCTCACCGAGTTTGTGTAATCGGTCAAACCGAGTAGAGGTTTTACCCTAACCCTAGCACATCGGTCTAACTGAGTTGACCTTGTCGGTCTCACAGAAAACTCTAACGTTCACATTTTGAACTGAATCGGTCTGATCGAGTTTCACTATTCGGTCCCACTGAGTTTGGTGAATTGTTTGTAATGGCTAGATTTCATGTGGAGGCTATATATACCCCTCCACCCATTCTCCATCCGTGGGGAGAGCCATCAGAACGTGCCTACACTTCCACTACTCATTTTCTGAGAAAGAACCACCTACTCATGTGTTGAGACCAAGACATTCCACTCCAACCACAAGAATCTTGATCTCTAGCCTTCCCCAAGTTGCTTTCCACTCAAATCATCTTTCCACCATAGCCAAATCTG
The DNA here is from genome assembly GCF_018294505.1 of Triticum aestivum. Taxonomy (NCBI): domain Eukaryota; kingdom Viridiplantae; phylum Streptophyta; class Magnoliopsida; order Poales; family Poaceae; genus Triticum; species Triticum aestivum. Next base: position 94,638,467 of record NC_057804.1, read on the forward strand.
TGAGAGAGAGTTGAGTGTTGCTGAGACTATCATTTGAAGCACAAGAGCAAGGAGTTCATCATCAACACACCATCTATTACCTTTTGGAGAGTGGTGTCTCCTAGATTGGTTAGGTGTCACTTGGGAGCGTCCGTCAAGATTATGGAGCTGAACCAAGGAGTTTGTAAGGGCAAGGAGATCGCCTACTTCGTGAAGATCTACCCAAGTGAGGCAAGTCATTCATGGGCGATGGACATGGTGGGATAGACAAGGTTGCTTCTTCGTGGACCTTTCGTGGGTGGAGCCCTCCATGGACTCATGAAACTATTCCCCTTTGTGGGTTGAAGTCTCCACCAACGTGGATGTACGATAGCACCACCTACCGGAACCACGCCAAAAATCTCCGAGTCTCCAATTGCGTTTGCACACTCCAATCCCATCCCTTTACTTTCTTACAAGTTGCATGCTTTACTTTCTGCTGCTCATATACTCTTGCCATGCTTGCTTGAATTGTATTGTGAATGTTTAAAATTGTGCTAATCTCCAACCTCAACTTGAAGAACTTAAAAACTGCTACCTTTACTTGTTGAGGGTCTAATCACCCCCCTCTAGACACCTCTTCTCGATCCTTTCGGATAAACCTTCTGAGAATCCTATAATGTTTCTATTTATGATGTTGAGACACAATTTGGTGATGAGCATGTGCCTAGTGATAATGATAATGATGATCATGTTGATGCTCCACCTAATGATAATAAAGAGTCTGATAATGAAATAGAAATAGAACCCAAAGTTGAGCTTGATGACCCACCTCCTAAGAATAAAAGATATGATAAACAAGACTTTGTTGCTAGAAGACATGGTAGAGAAGAGAGCCATGGGTTCAAAAAACTATACCTTTTCTTGGTAAAGCTTTAAAATCTAAGGATGAAGATGATTTTCAATCACTTTGTTGAATTACTTAGACCTTTATTCTTGAAAGTACCTTTAACTGATGCTATGAGAATGCCTCCTTATGCTAAATATATGAAAAATATTGTCACTAATAAAGGAAAAAGACCTAAGGCTAAAATTTCTACCATGCTTGCAAATTATTCTTTCAAAGGAAAAATACCTCAAAAGCTAGGAGATCCAGGGATACCACTATACCATGCTCTGTTACAAACAATTATGTTAAAACTAGTCTATGTAATTTAGGGGCTGATGTTAGTGTTATGCATTTCTTGCTCTATAGAAGACTTGACTTGACTAAGTCGACTCCTACTAAAATTTCTTTGCAAATGGCTGACAAATCAATTGATATACCTGTCAGTATTTGTGAGGATGTTCTCGGTGTGGTTTCTAATGTTGTTATCTTAATGGACTTTGTTATTCTTGATATACCCAAGGACGACAACATGTCAGTTATCCTTGGAAGACCTTTTTTGAATACTGCAGGGGTTGTTATTGATTGTAATAAAAGCAGGATCACTTTTCATGTTACATGGCAATGCACATACGGTTTATTTCTCGAAGAAAACCAATAATTCTATTGAGAAAGCTATGACTCTCACTATTGGAAGCTTTGAATTTCCTCTTCTGGTCCCCGAAAAGAAATATCAAAGTCTTATAATTGGAACCATGCATATCCCAGTTGAGGTACCTTAGTGCTATACAAAATTTCTTCGATTTAATGCCACTCAAAAGTAGTTCGTTAATAACACTTGATCAACCTTGACAATGGATTGTTTTTAGGAGCATATGATCGATGAATTCTATAAGCACAACTTTCTGTATGTTAGTTTATCCACTTATAAATTTAGTTTTGAATACAGTTTAATGCATTAGAATATCATGTTTATCTTGTTTTCTAATTATCCATGTAATAAAAATGTCCCAAAAATATAAGTTCTCAGAATGTCCTAAAAATTCAGTATGATTTTTGTGGAACATTTAAGATTTTTTGGCGCTGGAAACAACCCCCTGGGGGTGCATGCTACTTGTGAACTGTGTTGGGATATTCATCGAAGAGGAAGGGTGAAGCAATATAGTAGCAGGTAGTATTTCCCTCAGTAGAGAACCAAGGTTATCGAACCAATAGGAATCTCACACAAACAACCTTTTAACACTACCTACACATATAAGATCAAATACTTGCACCCAACGAGGGCAAGAGGGTTGTCAATCCCCTTGTACTCGTTAATTGAAAGGGTGAAATCTGATAGTAGTAGATATATAAATTACAAAGTAAAATAAAAGTAATAAAATTGAGCAAGGTATTTTTGGTTTTTGTAATATGATTAAAATAGACCCGGGGCCATAGTTTTCACTAGAGGCTTCTCTCTCCTAAAAATAGTATACGGTAGGTAGACAAATTGTTGTTGGGCAATTGATGGAAAAGTGCATAGTTATGACATTATTCATGGCATAATCATGTATATAGGCATTATGTCTGTGACAAGTAGACCGGCTCTGTGTGCATCTACTACCGTTACTCCACCAATCGACCGCTGTCGATGTATCAAAACATGGGTGTTTTATACCCCAGACTGATGCACATGCAGTTGTAGCTCACCCGACAGCAAGAGCTTGCCGGAGAATGACTCTGTCCAAGACACAATACTTGGTTAATAAAACCATGAAGAAGACTGAGGGAGTCCTGGATTAAGGGGTCCTTGGGCAGCCGGACTATATACTTTGGCCAGACTGTTGGACTATGAAGATACAAGATTGAAGACTTCGTCCCGTGTCTGTATGGGGCACTCCTTTGCGTGGAAGGCAAGCTTGGCAATTGGGATATCTAGATCTCCTTCTCTGTAACTGACTCTGTGTAACCCTAGCCCCCTCCAGTGTCTATATAAACTGGAGGGTTTAGTCCATAGGACAACAACAATCATAATCATAGGCTAGCTTCTAGGGTTTAGCCTCTACGATCTCGTGGTAGATCAACTCTTGTAATACACATAGCATCAAGATCAATCAAGTAGGAAGTAGGGTATTACCTCCATCGAGAGGGCCTGAACCTGGGTAAAAACATCGTGTCCCCTCCCTCCTGTTACCATTAGCCTTAGACGCACAGTTTGGGACCCCCTACCCGAGATCCGCCGATTTTGACACCGACATTGGTGCTTTCATTGAGAGTTCCACTGTGTCTTCGCGATAAGGCTTGATGGCTCCTTCAATCATCTTCAGCAACACGGTCCAGGGGGAGGTTTTCCTTCCAGGACAGATCTTCGTATTTGACGGCTTCGTACTGCGGGCCAACTCGCTTGGCCATCTAGAGCAGACTGATAGCTACGCCACTGGCCATCAAGTCAGGTTTGGAAGCTTGAACTATATTGCCGACATCCGTGGAGACTTGATCTTCAACGGATTCGAGCCCATGTCAGGCGCGCCGAACGGTCACGACAAGCATGACTTAGATCTGCCATCGGACAGTTTTCAGGAGATCGCGCCTGCGGCGGTGCTGGGAATCAATCCGGAGCAGATCGTGCCTTCCGAGGACAAGTGGATGGACCCCGCCACGGAGGCCGCACACTCATCGGCGTTGGTGTCAAACACTGATCCCACCACCTGTGAAGGTGGTGTCATCGGACCCTCGGACTCGTTTCCGGCTACAGGATCTGAACCGCGTATGTCCGTGCCTATCGAATCTGATTGGGCACCAGTCATGGAGTTCACCGCCACAAATATTTTTCGGCACTCGCCCTTGGGTGATGTGCTAAATTCATTAAGATCTCTTTCCTTACTGGGAGATTCTTGGCCGAACTATGTCCAGCTCGAGTGGGAAGCGGATGATGAAGAAATTCGTTCCCCACCCACCACCCACTTAATAGCCACTGTCGATGACTTAACCGACGTGCTTGACTTCAATTCCGAAGACATCGAAGGTATGGACGACGATGCAGGAGAAGAACAGGGACCACCACCTATAGGGCGCTGGACAGCCACCTCATCATATGATATATATATGTGGTGGACACCCCAAAAGAAAGCAATGGCGATGAGGCAACTGAAGATAACCCCTTGGAGAAGCAATCTAGGCACCGGCGTCATAGGCGCCGCTCCCAGCCCCGCCATAGCAAAAATAGTAATACCGGCACAAATAACAATCCGGATGGTGCCGAAGATGAAAACAAGCCTGCCCAGTCAGGCTACGAGCAGGCCGAGCAAGAGGATGGGCAAGCTAGCACTAAGGAACAGGCAACAGATGGAGAATCAGAGGACGATAATTATATGCCTCTCTCCGAAGACGAAGTGAGCCTTGGCGACAAAGAATTCATCGTGTTTGAGGATCCCGTCGAGCAGGAGCGCTTCAAGCGCCGGCTTATAGCCACTGCAAAAAGCCTGAAGAAAAAGCAGCAACAGCTTCAAGCTCATCAAGATCTGCTAACTGATAGATGGACCAAGGTCCTGGCTGCTGAGGAATACGGACTAGAGCGCCCTAGCATAAGTTACCCAAAGTGCGGGTTGCTACCTCAACTCGAGGAGGAAGCTTTAAAGCCAACGCTACCAGTGCATGATGCGGCTGACCGGCCACCCCGTGGCTGCGACAAAGCGGCGTACCAGCCCGAAGTCCAGACCGCACCCCGTCGCCAATCAAACGATAATACTAAGGCCTGGGGCTACACGAAGGACCTGCGAAACAAATTGAAAAGCAAAGCAGGACAGTTAAGATCGACCTACAGATCACGGGGTCGCGCCCCAACGTGTGACGAGGACCGTCATGCCGGATACACTAACAAATCCGGTCGGGCCGAACACAGCGAAGCCCGGCACAAAGGCGCCGCACATCCCCTATGCTTCACTGATGAAGTAATGGATCATGAATTCTTGGAAGGGTTTAAACCCGTGAACATTGAATCATATGATGGCACAATAGACCCCGTGGTATGGATTGAAGATTTTCTCCTCCACATTCACATGGCCCGCGGTGATGACTTACATGCCATAAAGTACCTACCACTTAAGCTCAAAGGACCGGCTCGGCATTGGCTAAATAGCCTGCCAGCAAGCTCCATTGGCAGTTGGGAGGACTTGGAAGACACATTCCTCGACAGCTTCCAGGGCACTTATGTGCGACCACCGGATGCTGATGACTTAAGTCACATAACCCAACATCCCGGAGAGTCAGCCAGGAAATTTTGGACTCGGTTCCTAACTAAAAAGAACCATATTGTCGACTGTCTGGATGCCGAAGCCTTAGCAGCCTTTAAGCATAACATCCGTGACGAATGGCTCGCCCAACACCTCGGCCAAGAGAAGCCAAATTCCATGGCAGCCCTCACGACACTCATGACCCGATTTTGCGTGGGCAAGGACAGCTGGATGGCTCGTAGCAACATCACACCCAAAAACTCAAGCGATTCATACGCCAGGGGTAGTAACGGCAAGCCACGACAAAATAGACACAAGCGTCACAACAATGGCGACAACGCCGAAGACACGGCAGTCAATGCCGAATTCAGAGGCTTTAAATCTGGACAGCGGAAAAAGGCATTCAAAAGAAACAGTCTGGGCTCCTCCAGTTTGGACCGCATACTCGATCGCTCATGTCAAATTCACGGCACCCCCGATAAACCAGCCAACCACACCAACAGGGAATGCTGGGTGTTTAAACAGGCCGACAAGTTGAATGCCGAAAACAAGGAAAAGGGGTTGCATAGCAATGACGACGAGGAGCCCCGGCCACCGAACACAGGAGGACATAAGAAATTCCCTCCCCAAGTGAAAACAGTGAATATGATATACGCAACCCATATTCCCAAGCGGGAACGGAAGCATGCACTAAGGGACGTCTATGAGATGGAGTCAGTCGCCCCAAAGTTCAACCCATGGTCCTCTTGTCCGATCACTTTCGATCGCAGGGACCATCCTATCAGTATCTGTCATGGCGGTTCGGCCGCATTGGTCCTTGACCCCGTCATCGACGGATTCCATCTCACACGAGTCCTCATGGACGGTGGCAGCAGCCTGAACCTGCTCTATCAGGATACAGTGTGCAAAATGGGCATCGACCCCTCAAGGATCAAGCCCACAAAAACCACCTTCAAGGGTGTCATACCCGGTGTGGAGGCCTGTTGTACGGGCTCAATCACACTGGAAGTGGTATTCAGATCTCCGGATAATTTCTGAAGCGAGGAGTTAATCTTTGATATCGTCCCCTTCCGTAGTGGCTATCATGCACTGCTCTGACGAACCGCATTCGCCAAATCAAATGTGATACCGCATTATGCATACCTCAAGCTCAAAATGCCAGGACCTCGCGGGGTTATAACAGTTAATGGAAACACAGAGTGCTCGCTCCGTACGGAGGAGCACATTGCCGTCCTCGCGGCGGAAGTACAAAACAACCTTCTTAGGGAAACAACCAATTCGGCGATAAAGAACCTGGACACTGTCAAGACAGTCCGGAGTACTCCACACCAGGATTATCCGGCACGTCCAGAGCTCGAGTAGCAATCCGGCCTCCGTCCTAGTCCCAGTCAAGCGGCGAAATTTGTGCCGCGCGTACACAACTACGCACTTAAAATACCCTAGGCACAGGCGGAGGCACGACCATGACACGGTCCACAATGCGGTTCGACCGCCCCAGGACCCACACATCTTTGTACCTTTTTTCTTCCAGGTCCCTATCTTCAGGAGGTTCTTCTGAAAGACCGGCTACCAGACACATAGCGGGACGGACACGCCAGGAGGACAAGAAGCTTTGGAGTACAAGGGAATCCTCAGGTGGTCTCTGATAACGATAGTTATACCTGTTTTACATACCCGCATACAACTCACTCCTGGTCATGATGTGTCAAACAGTCCCATCTTGCTTATCACACTACTTGTATATGTAAGCTTTGACGTATCATTTGAATTACAAGGGAAAATAGTGTACAACGTCAGCTTGCTATTACGTTTATTTACCACTTCCCTTTACTGCTTATTTATTATACCCGTGCATTTTTGCACGACCAGTTTGCCAGGGGCTTCAGTGTACCCCATAACCTGGCAAGAAAAAGTTTGAATACTTTTGACAGTGCGGCGCCCTGAACTTATAGCACTATATGCATCAGCTCCGAATCATGTCTTGGGTCAATAATTGGGTTTGCCCGGCTCCTATGTTTTGGTACCTTACGTTCCGCTATATCGGCTAAGGTAGCGCAAGGAGAACTACTGCGATTGTGTCCCGGTTCTTCCGGACGAGCACCTCAGTAGAGAAAGCCGAAAGCTGACTGTCATGATAAGGCGAGAGCTGGTCGCTGTTCAAGAGGTCTCAAATCCTTAAAGATTTTTACCACTTCAGGCAAGGAATTGGCCTTGTACGATTTAGGCGTGTATAGCGCCCCGAGTCCGGCCTTCCGGATACTAGGGGTTTCGCCAAAATTTAAAATTGTAGACTTCTATGGCTAAGTGAGAGCGATAGAGCCGTATAGTCCGATTGCCTTGTTCGCGGCACTAAACACCTCCTTAAAAGGACCAAAAATTTGGATAGAGTGTTTATATTTATCCCGAACACCCTAGTACTAGTTACATGGGGGCAGAAGCCGACGACTGGCCAACTCTCAAGATTTTATAAACAGCCACACAGAAGGTAATATTTTAAATTAACAAGCGCCATATAGCGCACATGAACTCATTTTCATATTATAGGATGACACAAGTATATTCATTGAACATTACATCCTTAGTACATTCATCCGCCACAAGGCGGGCGCCCTTAATGACATTGTCATAGTACTGTTTGGGGTGGTGATGCTCCTTGCCCTTCAGCGGCCCCTTTGTCACCAGCTTCTCGGTGTCCATCTTCCGCCAATGCACTTTCGCACGGGCCAAGGCCCTGCGTGCACCCTCAGTGTAGACGGACCTCTTAACGAATTCAAGCCGCGGACAGGCATTTACCATCCACTTAACAAGGCCGAAGTAGCTGCTGGGAAGGGGCTCGCCAGGCCACAGCCGGACTATGAAGTCCTTCGTGGCCAATTCGGCCGCTTTGTGAAGTTCGACCAGTTGCTTCAGCTGGTCGCTGAAGGGCATCGAATGCTCGGCCCCAATAGACTGGGACCAAAACAGCTTATCCGTCGAGCTCCCTTCCTCAGCCCGGTAGAACTCTGCGACATCAGAGATGTTGTACGGCAAATATGCGAATGCTCCTGGAGAGCTCTGAATTCTGGTAAGTAAAAGGAAAGTCTCCTTCACATGCTTGCTTTGCATAACGAAAGCCTTACATGCAGCTATCTTCTTGGCTGCCTCGATTTCCTAGAGGGCCTTCTGGGCCTCTACCTTGGCGTCTTGTGCGCTCTGACGGGCCTTCGCAAGCTCCGACTCTTGCGTCTTGGAGTCACGCTCCAAGGACTCAAAGTTTTTGACGAAATCCTGGAGCTCTTGCTGGACCTCATCAACTCGAGCCACTTGTTTTTTGCGCTTGGTGCGCTCCCTGGCCGCTTTTCCTTCGGCCTCGGACAGTGCCTTTTTAAGGGCCGCCACTTCGGTCATGGCCCCTATTAAAATTAATCATGCTTCTATTAGCATCAATGATCTTTTCCGTTATATAACATTCAGACGGGGTATCATTTACCTTTGTTCTCCTCGAGCTGCCTCTTCACGAGGCCGAGCTCTTCTTCGGCCCGCCCCAGGTTCTGCCTCAGTCCGGAGACCTCCGCAGTGGCGGCAGCGGTAGCCAGCAACGACACCTGCTCATTCACATAGACATAATATGATTAGACTCCTAGTAATAACATTTGATCCTCTGTTCGGCCTTTCTTTACGAACACCAAACAAAGCATCATGGGCTACTATCTATACTGTGATACTTTCTCATAATTGGAATTACTTACCTCAAAGCCTGTCAGGAGGCTGGCGCAGGCTTCGGTCAATCCGCTTTTGGCAGACTGAACCTTCACAATCACCGTAATCATAAGAGTATGGTGTCGTTCATCAAGGGAAGCGCTTCCACCAAGTTATCTGATGCCTCTGGATGGACAGAGGTCATCGGCACAGGCGGCTCGCCCCCCTTGGCGAGGGGTTGCTTGCCGGAATCCGGAACCACTAGAGGTTCCGGCACAGTATCCGTTTAGGGGCCAAGCTTGCTGTGACCCCCCCCCCCCCTCATCAGAATCCATGGGGATCTTTATCCCCATGAGCCCGGCATCGAGGGTTTCGCCTTGAGGCGCCTCCAGAACTATCTCTCCCTGGCCCAGTATCCTCTTAGATAACACCTCGGTGTCATCCGCAGGCCGGGGAGTGGAGGCCGTCGGGATCGAATAGTTGTTCATCCTCGACGAGCTCAAGGACCCATCCGAGGAGGATAAGTCGATGTGGGCTTTGGATGGACTACACAAATACATTTTGACATGATAAAGAAGCCATAAAGCTAAACATGTCAGGAGTATTATGGTATCCGAATACTTACGGCTTCGCCAGGGGCTTGTCCCTAGGTAGCCACTCCTCGTCACTATAGGAGGCTGTGGTGGAGTGGGCCGGAGGGAGGGTCCTTCCCTTCTTGGACCCTTCAGCCTCCCCGGAAGGGGCGGCCTTCCTTTTCTTCTCCCCCTCGGTTTGGGGGAGAGGGTTTTCCTCTTCCTCCTCCTCATTGTCATTGGAGGAGTGCGCCTCGGTTTCTTCGGACGATGAGTCCGACACCACCTTGCGCAGGAGACTTTTCCTGGTCCCCGTGGCCTTCTTCTTGGCCTTCTTCTCTGGCACCTCATAGGGCGTCGGGAACAGCATCTCCGTCAGGAGATCAGTTGCTGGATCTTCAGGCAACGGAGCAGGATAGTCGATCCGCTCCACCGTTGCCACATAATCTAGTTAAATTAGTATGATGGCTTAGGTTCCTCCCACGAATATACTGAGGAAAGGCACATCTTGCGAAATATAGAATGCTTACCGAATTGGTGTGGCGCTTGGCGCTGAGTCCTTGGTCCTCGGTGGTGGGCGGAGGAACTTCACTGGCCTTGAACAACACCTTCCAGACGTCTTTGTGCGTCATGTTGAAGAGCTCTCGTAGTGTCTGGTGTTGGGACGCATAGAACTCCCACAGATTGAATGCCCGTCTTTAACACGGGAGAATCCGGCGAAAGAGCATGACCTGGACCATGTTAACAAGCTTGATCTTCTTGCTTATCATATTTTTGACACAGATCTGGAGTCCGGTCAGCTCCGCGGGCGCGCCCCGGGCTAAGCCCTTCTTCTTCCAGGAGGTGAGCCGCATGGGGATGCCGGATCGGAATTCGGGGGTCGCCACCCAGTTGGCGTCGCGCGGCTCTGTGATGTAGAACCACCCTGATTGCCACCCCTTCACGGTCTCCACATAGGAGCCTTCGAGCCAGGTGACGCTGGGCATCTTGCCCACCATGGCGCCTCCGCACTCTGATTGTTGGACAACCACTATCTTCGGCTTCACGTTGAAGATCTTCAGCCACAGGCCAAAGTGCGGCTTGATGCGAAGGAAGGCCTCACACACGATGATAAACGTCGAGATGTTGAGGATGAAATTAGGGGCCATATCATGAAAATCTAACCCATAGTAAAACATGAGCCCACGGACAAATGGGTGGAGGGGGAATCCCAGTCCGCGGACGAACTGGGCGAGGAACACAACCCTCCCGTGGTGTCCAAGGAGTCGGAATAATCTGCCCTGCATCCGGGAGCCAGTGCACGATGTCTGCAGCCAAGTATCCGGCCGCCCAAAGCTTCGTAATGTCCTCCTGCATGACGGAGGAGGCCATCCACTTGCCTCCCGCTTCGGACATGTTTGGCTGTACGGAGCAGGTGAGAACTGGGGCACTGGAGATCGAGCGTGCGAGAATGGATGAGTGAAGAAGGAAGAAGGCATGGGTGAAACAGGAGAATCCCTATCTATTTATGAAGGCGGTAGAAACTATGCGCCTCCCCACTTGCCCGTTAAAATCGCTTGTTTCCCAAGCGCCACGACTGATGGCGCAGTTGGGTTACCCATACCCGTATTGATGAGAATCGCGTGATAAGGGGACACGATCTCTGCTTCGACAAGACATGTCAAGGAAACCGCCTCGCATTACGTGCAGTAGCTGGTTGTGAAAAACAGTTTGAATAATGACCGGACCGTGGCGTGATGTCATGCTATGAAAAGCTGTCAGCAGATAAGATTTGTGGAATATTGTACTCTCTATAGTGGTATGTGGAATTTGTTTTGCAGAGCCGGACACGATTCTCGTGTTCAAAATCTTCTATGGAGTATTCGGAGAAGGAACCCGCCTTGCAATGCCTAAGACAATCTACGCGCCGGACTCATCATCATTGAAGCTCGGTTCAGGGGCTACTGAGGGAATCTTGGATTAAGGGGTCCTCGGGCAGCCGGACTATATACTTTGGCTGGACTGTTGGACTATGAAGATACAAGATTGAAGACTTCGTCCCGTGTCTGGATGGGACTCTCCTTTGCGTGGAAGGCAAGCTTGGCAATTTGGATATGTAGATCTCCTTCTCTGTAACCGACTCTGTGTAACCCGAACCCCCTTCGGTGTCTATATAAACTGGAGGGTTTAGTCCGTAGGACAACAACAATCATAATCATAGGCTAGCTTCTAGGGTTTAGCCTCTATGATCTCGTGGTAGATCAACTCTTGTAATACTCATGTCATCAAGATCAATCAAGCAGGAAGTAGGGTATTACCTCCATCGAGAGGGCCCGAACCTGGGTAAAAACATCGTGTCCCTTGCCTCCTGTTACCATTAGCCTTAGACGCACAGTTTCGGACCCCCTACCTGAGATCCGCCGGTTTTGACACCGAAAAAGACCTCTAGGCAGGTGATCGAGAAGTACTTGGAAGTACTGAAGATCAAGCTCCTAGTTGCTGGCAAGTTACACACCGACAAGTGAATACCTCGGAAGCTCCATGTCGGCAAGCTCCCACTAGCTCTCCACCGCTCCACCTCAGCGACCAGCCCATTGCTTGTCAAAAATAGGTGTTGAGCGGGCAGGCAGTTAGGTGAGCCTTGTCGGGGCATGTTTCAGCACACTGCCAAATGATCAACTTTAATGACACCCATCCCAAAGGCTCGTCAAGATAATACGAGGTAGCTGGGCGAATGGCATAGAAGAATAGGCACCTCCTTGCTAGAGATCACCACTTGCACGATACCTTACGACACATTTAATGCTTTTGTCCTTATCCGGCAGGGTTAGGTATGATAGCAATGTAGCCCTTATTCACATCTTGTAATTACCAATTTGCATTGTGGTGACTGATACGTCTCCAACGTATCTATACTTTTTGATTGTTCCATGTTGTTATATTATCATTCTTGGATGTTTTACAATCATTTTATAGTCATTTTATATAATATTTTGGTACTAACCTATTGACATAGTGCCCAGTGCCAGTTGCTGTTTTCTGCATGTTTTTACATCGCAGGAAATCAATACCAAATGGAGTCCAAACGCAATGAAACTTTTTGTGGATATTTTGGACCAGAAGATATCTAGTGGGCCAGGAATGCACCTGAGGGGAGCACAACCCACCAGGGTGCGCCTGGGGGCCCAGGTGTGCCCCGGTGGGTTGTGCTCACCTCGGTGGCCTCCCGCACCGCCTCTTTGCTCTATAAATACCCCAATATTCCAGAAACCCTAGGGGAGTCGACGAAGATCAATTCCAGCCACCACAGAGTCCAGAAACACCAGACCCAATCTAGACACCATCACGGAGGGGTGCATCATGTCCATTGGTGCCTCTCCGATGATGCGTGAGTAGTTCTTTGTAGACCTACGGGTCCGTAGTTAGTAGCTAGATGGCTTCCTCTCTCTCTCTCTCTCTCTCTCTTGATTATCAGTACAATGGTCTCTTGGAGATCCATATGATGTAAGTCATTTTGCGGTGTGTCTGTTGGGATCCGATGAACTTTGAGTTTATGATCAGATCTATGTTTTTATCCATGAAAGTTATTTGAGCCTTCTTTGATCTCTTATATGCATGATTGATTATAGCCTCGTATTTCTTCTCGGATATTTGGGTTTTGTTTGGCCAACTTGATCTATTTATCTTGCAATGGGAAGAGGTGATTTGTGATGGGTTCAATCTTACGGTGCTTGATCCCAGTGACACAAAGGGAAACGACATGTATGTATCGTTGCTACTAAGGATAACAAGATGGGGTCTATTTTTACATAAATAGATCTTGTCTACACCATGTCATCATTCTTATTACATTACTCCGTTTTTCCACGAACTTAATAAACTAGATGCATGTTGGATAGCGGTCGATGTGTGGAGTAATAGTAGTAGATGCAGGCAGGAGTCGGTCTACTAATCTTGGATGTGATGCCTATGTAATGGTCATTTCCTGGATATCGTCATGATTATTTGAAGTTCTATCAATTGCCCAATAGTAATTGTTTTCCCACCGTTTGCTATTTTTCTTGAGAGAAGCCACTAGTGAAACCTACGGCCCCCGGGTCTCTTTTCATCATATTTGGCTTTGCGATCTATTTTCCTTTGCTTTTATTTTCAGATCTATTACACCAAAAATCAAAAATACCTTGGTGCAATTTATTTATTTTGTGATCTATTTATCCTATCTACCACAATTATCTCACGTTATCTTGCCTACTTGAGGCGCCGTACCCGAATGGATTGACAACCCCTTTAACACATCGGGTTGCGAGTATTTGTTATTTGTGTGCAGGGGCTATTTACGTGGTGTTAGGAGGTTCTCCTACTGGTTCAATAACCTTGGTCTCATCACTGAGGGAAATACCTACCATCGTTATACTGCATCATCCCTAACTCTTTGGGGAAATACCAATGTAGTTCTAGCAGACATCAAAAGGAATTTCTAGCGCCGTTGCTGGGGAGGATTGATGCGGAGCATCCCACGTTCATCCCCATGTACACTCCGACTACTCTCGGAGCCCCAAGAGGACATATGACGAGACCTCGAGCATACGCCATTGGACACAAGGTGAACTCGCTCCTCTCTAAACCTTCACTTTCCACATGTGAGACATGGTTGCTACTTCAAGCGCGGACCTTGTGCATACTCAGGTACACCCGAGGAGACCATGGAGAACCCAAGGACCAAGGCCGAGCGTGCGCAGAAGCGTGGAAGAGGAGAAGGAAGAAGAGTCTGCTGCTACAGCAGCCGGATATCCGGCCATGTCTCGGACATCCGGCCCAGCCCGGACATCCGGCCCAACCACCGGAAATCCGGCCTCCATCACAGAATGCATCTGGAAGCACCCCCGACAGCCCGGACATCCGGCCACATGCCCCGGACATCCGGCTCCTCCCGAAGCCCCGGACATCGGGCCTCTTTGCCCGGACATCCGGTCCCTCCTATCTAGAGAGCAGAAGAATCGGCCACTCCAGCCCGGACATCCGGCCCGCTAGCCCGGACATCCGGCACCTCGCGAAGGCCCGGACATCCGGCCCGACGCCGGACATCCGGCCTCCCCTGCCTGCGGCGTGCAACGCATCTGGGCCGAGGCCCATGTACCCCTTCGCCCCTTAGACTATATATACTCCCCCGCCTCCTCCTAGTTAGGGTTAGCTTTGTGATAGCTCACTTGGGATAGAGCATAGCTCATCCATACCGGATCTACTCCACGTGAGGGACCGTGCCTCTTCGGAGAAGATCCACCATGGATTCAAGACCCCTTTACGGGAAGATCCCTCGTGGATTCAAGACCTCCTCTCGGAGATGAGCTTCCGCCACTTGTATCGTCCGTTGTTGACTTTGTATCTCGTGCTACTCGTGCTTCGATGATCTAGACCTTGTGTGATTGATCTCTTGCCGGTTGAGTGTTTCTCTCGTTTTCCCCCGTGATTCTCTTCGTTTTCTTCCGCTCGTTCTTCGTGTCTCCCCATAGGATCCACTCCAAACGTGAAAGATCGGACCCTAGGGTTCCGCCCTACATCATTTTGGTATCATGAGCCATGTTGATCACGTTTTTGGAGCCCCTACCCTTTGTTTTCTAGCTTGATTTTATTGATTTCATCCTAAATCTGAAAATCCCCACCAAAAATAGCCCTAATTTTTTTTTAATTTGTTGGTTTGATGATGTTTTGTTGATTTTGATCCATGGACTTGCTTGGTTTCGAGTGGATCTAGCATCTCCCCAAGTTTCCCCATCTTCCATCCACGAAATCTCCGCAATTTTGCCCCCGAAATCATCAATTTCCGCCCCCAAAATCGAGTTCCTCGAGTTCATCCTCAGATTGGGAGCCCGGACATCCGGCCCGGCCAGCGGACATCCGGCCTGCCCGGACATCTGGCCATTGGCCCGGACATCCGGCCCCTGGAGCGCATTTCGCGCACGGTTCTGGACATACAGCCTCCGGAAATCCGGCCACACCACCGGATATCCGGCCCCTCTAGATTTCAGCCTCCCCGTTTCACTGTTTCGGCCATAACTAATTCATCCGAACTCCGATTTTGATGTTCTTTAGCTCGCTTTGAAGCTCTTGACATCCCCCTTCCCACAAAAATACCACCAACATCATTTGACTCCATCAAATTTTCCAAAATTTGGCAAGTTTGCCTAGGCCCTCCACCATGTCATCCGCATAGCCACCACCGACTTCCGCAACCTAACCCATTTTGTTCACGATAGAATTAGTGGTTGCTTGAGTAGTGATTCGGGTCTCCTAAGGTGTTTCAGCTACTTAGGGATGATTGCTTCTTCATCAACCACCACCACCACTTCTGCATAGACATGCCTACGATACATTTCGCAACTTAACCCAATTTTGTTTGAGTTGTGGCTTGTGTCTCCTAAGGTGTTTCGACTACTTAGGGACGGCAACTTCAACTCCGACACATGTATAGCCCATCATCCCACTTCCGCATTGCCAAGTGCAAACCACCACCGCTTTCCACTACCACCATTTTGACATTTGACGTTTGAGATTCTGAGTTCGCGGTTTTTCCATTTCCTAAGGTGTTTCGGCTACTTAGGGACGAGTCTCCATCATCTTGGTTTCTACATCAAGAACACCGCTACTCATCATCGCCGGATGGTAACCTCCATATCATCTTGGTATTGTGGTATCCCTCCATTGTATATTCCCCTTGCCATTGCATTATTAACCCCTAGTCCATTTTGCGTTGCTTGCCTATCGAGACTAGCCATTTGAGTATTGCCGGCAACGTTACTTGTGCACATTAGTGATCATACTTCCCATTGCATACATACCATATCATTGTGGTGCATATATTGGTATCATATCATGTGTCACAAGTTTATTCCCGCATATACACAATTGCTATCTTGGTTTGTGCATTGTGCAAAAGTGGCCATAAAAAAGAGAATAAAGCTTTTAAGCAAAAGAGAAGAGAGCAAAGAAGCTTGTAAGCAAGTGCCATAGCATCATACCACATTGCATATAAGATTGTCATATCCGATCATCTTGGATCATCTTTAGAGAAACACCGGGAACCATACATACATAGCATACTTGGGATAGAAAGTATATCCATTTTGCATCTTATAGGTAGTGCACAAGTGTCGTATCCGCCTATTGGGCAATCGTGCTAGCGTCTCTCTTGAGTTGTGCAACACGAGCGTTTCTGTGGATTCCACATTTTGTGCTCATCCCTTGGTTGCACGACCCCATTTATCTATCCGTGTGTGTGTTTCCGTGTACCTTTCATTGCTATTGGTCCATTTGTTTCACTTGCGAATTTGTGAATCTCTTTCAATATTATTGACTCTTGCTAACATTTTGCATTAAATTTTTGTGCCACTATCCTCACCGAGCTCCACCATAAGCTTTTACTTGTGTAGGTGTGAGAATCGACAAGGATTGGTACCAATAGTGCTATTTCATTGTCCGCATTTGAGTGAACTTGATTCATTGTCAACATCGGTCAACGTACATTGGTATAAGTTCTTCTCTTTCTCCCACTCATATTTGCTCGAGTCTTGTGATGGATAGGCAAGGCATTTCCTCTCCGGTCCTCGACAACAACAACGGCGTGAACAACTACATCACCAAAGTGTCACTCTTCGATCTACAATGACAAATACAAGGCGCACAATCAAGATTACGAGAGCACATCGAGAAGAAGCTTTCCACACATAAAGAGGAGCAAGATGCAAGGATGGAGGAGATTTGGGCCTTGATCAAGTCTTCTTCCACTTAGTCATCTTCAAGGCGGCGACATTCAAGCCACAAGTCTTCGGAGCGCGAAAAAGATGCAAGTGCAAGTCGTCCACGTCCACATCTACATGGCGACCACCATCACGTTCATGATCCACATTGTCATGAAGGGCAAGTCACCTCCAAGCATCATGTGCACGACGACAACGAATGCCATCATCATGAAGATGCTCCACAAGCGCATAAGCACAAGTCCCAACAAGCCCTACATCACGCCAAGTCGAAGCTTCATGAGCAAAAGAGAAGACCGCGAGACGACCACCACCAAGATGGAGATACGGCTACATCAACCACTTCAACATCTTCGCCAAGTGCTATCAAGGCATCTTCGCCTTTGGACATACGGCATCTTCGCCTACTTCCCATGAGTATGCCTACAATGACTTCCTCAAGTCCAAGGCGACCACCTACGAGCGAGGGTGACACTTCCATCTTCGGAAGCCTCCCAAGGAAGATGGCCGAGCATGGGAAACTCCCTTCGGTCATGGAGACAAGCTACAAGGTGCCACATCATATGGGCCTCCCACACCAAGACGGCGACAAGACGGTCGAGCAAGGGCCATCCCCTTCGACTAAGGCGACGAGCGCAAACCTCTTCAACAACATGAAGACGGCGCCCACATTGGACTCCTACTCCGAGTTAAGCTACGCAACCGCGCATGGAGACATTTGCACCAACATCTCTCCGACACCCACATATGTTGAGATGCCCCATTTGTCATGTGAGGAGAGCCACCACCCCATGAGAGAGTTTAGTGACTCAACCATATGTGACATGGAGAGCATTTCCTTTGAGAGGATGAGTGTGACCACCACTAGCCCCACACATGAGAGCATGCCACACATCCTATGTGAGGTTGAGAGCTATTTGAGTGACTCCACCAACCATATTAGTGAGAGCATCTTTGAGGTAGTGAGTGAGCCACAACACTTAGAGAGTGAGGTACTTGAAATGGCATGTGAGGCCACTATGATTTCTAATGACTTAACCTCTACTCCTAGTGTGTTTTCTTCTTTGGTGCCAGGTCTCCTACATGACGACATGCCTATCCTTGACGAATCTATTCCTCCATTGGAGACGACGATGGCCATGGTGGATGATGATACACCCCCCACATGGTTCCATCAAGATGAAGATAACAATGAGTCGATCTTCGACACCTCACCTACAACACATGAGCCATGCTCCAAAGGTAACATAGGTGATGGTGCTTCTCTTGTCCCACTAGTGGACTCTCTTGACAATGATTGCTTGCATGATGTTGACACACCTATTGCCATGCTTCATGCTAGTGAGACTTCTTCATGCCTTGACTTACCTATTTATGATGAATATGATGATGAGCATGTTGAGTTGCCTAGTTGTGATGCTATGCTCCATAGGATATCATGTGAAAATTCCTTTGGTCACTTCATGTTTGACAACCCATTGAACTTGTCATATGCTATGAGTGAGATCTCACATATTGCATCATTTCAATCTCAACATAGTAACTATGCATGCCCCATTAAAATCAATCCCATTTGCACTTATGGCATAGATGACGAGATGATGGTCATTGGCTTTTGTTTTTCTTGTGATATTGCCATGCTTCCTTTACATGATTTGCGCAATTCATCTACTATGCCATGCCATGATCACATTGTTTCGAATATGCATTGTTTTGGATGTTGTCAATATTCTCCATGTAATGTTGCTACTCATGCTCATGAGGAGACCCCCATAGTTTCCTCATACAAATTAGGAGATTTTGATGCATTCAATACTTTGCATGATTCCCATAATTGCGTGCACCATATGCATTCCATGAGTAACAATGCTCTAGATATTTCTCATGATGCATTACATCCTTTGAGTCTCCATTATTAAATAAATCATAACAAACCTCTCATGATGGATGACATGTTTCTATATCGCGCATCTCATTTATTTGAGCATTGGATATTTTGTGCTAACCGACACAAGCACGTGCGCATCATGATGGATGATGTGTACATATACCATGCACACACAATTTTTTCTTTGTCTTTGTTTTGTGTAGGTACTCATGTATACTCGTCAACCTCTCAATCCCAAGAGTTGACGAAATGAGCTCTTGAGAGCAATGACGCTTTGGGATCCCATGGACTATCCTTACCACCGTTCCCTTCGCGCAAGGACTACGCGCATCTCTTTTACTTGGCTCTCACACGGCTATGGGCTATTTATCACTTGTCACCTTATGCTCATTCTCCCTGTTCACTTTGCATGTTATTCTTGCTTCTATGCCTTTGCCATGCAATTGTGACCCTTGCTTGCATCTACCCATGATTCACTATTATGCTACTCCTATGTGTATTTGCATGCTTGGTGGAGATCCTTGTTGCTTTTTCCATGTTTATCATGTGCCCCATGCTATCGATGCTTGTTGTGTTGGGAGAGTCTTGATGAACCATTGCTATTTACATATGGCTTCTCACCAATACATTAATGATATTTTTCTCATATCTTCCTTTCATGCTTGTGATATATCATGTGTGTTATTCATGCCCACTATTCGCACACATGACATGCTTACCATGATTCCTTCTAGTATGTTGCATCTTCGCACTACTAGCATGCTTGACTTGATCGCTATGATTGCTTGCTATGTTGCATCACCCATGTTCCACTATTACTTGCTTTCTTGGGTTGATGACATATATGTTGATGCCTCTCACTTGATTTTTCATGATCATTGCCTCTTGTCTCCATTAGTTGCATCTCTCATATCACCTTGTATTGAGTGCCAACTTGCTATGCTTATTGATCTTGGAGACATGGACACTTTACTTGTGATGCATGATTGGTTGTTCTTGCATCTTATGCCTCCATACGATGAGATGCTCCCTTGTCCTTTCTTATGATGAGCATGATGCATACACTTGTTTGGTATCTTACCACATGAATGATAGGTTTTGCACTTTCACTAACCTCATTTGTTTTTCCGAGTGTTTGTCATGTTCTTTCGTTTTGAAGGATTCACAAGGCAGTACGATCACGAGACATTTTGGTTATAAGAAGGCATACTCGATGCGCAACTACATCATCCTTGAGAAACTCCTAAAGGTGAATTCCTTCTCTTTGAGCCATCCTCAAATACGCATATTGGATGGGTCACTCTTTCATTGTTGTTTCCTTCTTGTTGTCTACATGATACATCTCATAGACGGAGGAACGACATTGGAGATTGGCTATATGGACCTTCACACTGAGGAGTGCTCACACTTATTGAATGCACCTTCGAAACTCCATTCATGCGACGACATCGAGCTTTGGTACACCAACACCTCCATATTTGTTGATTGTGCTCATACATGTTATGCTCGATGGGCATATCATACTCACCACAAGTTTGCACCCTATGCATGGATTGACTCACATTATGATTGCCTTGTTGCATCTTGTATTCCCATGTCATCCATGATATTTGAGCTTGTTCACTTCCTTAGCAAATTTGTTGTGATCTTACTTGATGGCATTTTCATACATCATGATCATATGGTCCTCCATCAATTGCATGATGACATTCACATATTGAGCATCCATTGCTATGTTCATGCTTTTGATGCACCATCCCATTATGACATCATTTTGCACCGTGGTTGCATTGCTCATACTCATAACACAATTGTGTGCACAATGATTGCATTTGTTCCCATGAATGCTTTGCATACCATTCTAGATCATCTTGATAAGCTTCACGCGCTTTTTCACGAACTATCTTGCCGCACGGAATCATTCCTACATGATGGACACTTTGTGTGCGCTAACCATGGTATTTTCGAGTGTTGTTTGTGTTTGTTTCTTTTGCATGTATACCACTCCGGCGACACCTTGGAATACTTGGATTGCGCCATGCCTTCAACTTCGTCCAACTACAAGTCCATCCACGACAACCGTTTCCATGGTGATGAGGATCATGATCCGAGGTCGGATCTTTCCCAAGGGGGGGGAGATGATGCGGAGCATCCCACATTCATCCCCATGTACACTCCGACTACTCTCCGAGCCCCAAGAGGACATATGACGAGACCTCGAGCATACGCCATTGGACACAAGGTGAACTCGCTCCTCTCTAAACCTTCACTTTCCACACGTGAGACATGGTTGCTACTTCAAGCGCGGACCTTGTGCATACTCAGGTACACCCGAGGAGACCATGGAGAACCCAAGGACCAAGGTCGAGCGTGCGCAGAAGCGTGGAAGAGGAGAAGGAAGAAGAGTCTGCTGCTACAGCAGCCGGACATCCGGCCATGTCCCGGACATCCGGCCCAGCCCGGACATCCGGCCCAACCACCGGAAATTCGGCCTCCATCACAGAATGCATCTGGAAGCACCCCCGACAGCCCGGACATCCGGCCACATGCCCCGGACATCTGGCTCCTCCCGAAGCCCCGGACATCCGGCCTCTTTGCCCGGACATCCGGTCCCACCTATCCAGAGAGCAGAGGAATCGGCCACTCCAGCCCGGACATCCGGCCCGCTAGCCCAGACATCCGGCACCTCACGAAGTCCCGGACATCCGGCCCGACGCCCGTACATCCGGCCTCCCCTGCCTGCGTGCAGCACATCTGGGCCGAGGCCCATGTACCCCTTCGCCCCTTAGACTATATATACTCCCCCACCTCCTAGTTAGGGTTAGCTTTGTGATAGCTCATTTGAGATAGAGCATAGCTCATCCATACTGGATCTACTCCACGTGAGGGACCGTGCCTCTTCGGAGAAGATCCACCATGGATTCAAGACCCCTTTACGGGAAGATCCCTCGTGGATTCAAGACCTCCTCTCAGAGATGAGCTTCCGCCACTTGTATCGTCCGTTGTTGACTTTGTATCTCGTGCTACTCGTGCTTCAATGATCTAGACCTTGTGTGATTG
Source organism: Triticum aestivum (assembly GCF_018294505.1). Lineage (NCBI taxonomy): Eukaryota > Viridiplantae > Streptophyta > Magnoliopsida > Poales > Poaceae > Triticum > Triticum aestivum. Next base: position 94,660,453 of record NC_057804.1, read on the forward strand.
ATCTCTTATCGGTTGAGTGTTTCTCTCGTTTTCCCCCGTGATTCTCTTTGTTTTCTTCCGCTCGTTCTTTGTGTCTCCCCATAGGATCCACTCCAAACGTGAAAGATCGGCCCCTAGGATCAACATCAATCAGGTTCCTAATCACAAATCTCATCTCCTTGTAGTTTACATTATTTGCCATTTGCCTCTCATTTTGCTCTCCCCCACTTCACAAAAATTTGCCATTTCATTCGCCCTCTTTTTCGTCCGTCATTTTCTCGTCAGATCTGTTTTTGAGTGCAATCTTGTTGCGTAGTCACCATGACTCAAGAGAACACCAGGTTGTGTGATTTCTCAAATACCAACAACAATTATTTTATTAGCACTCCGATTGCTCCTCCCGCCACTAGTGTGGAGTCTTGTGATATTAATGCTGCTTTGTTGAATATTGTTATGAAAGATCAATTTGCCGGTACTCCTAATGAGGATGTCGCGTCCCATCTTAACACATTCGTGGAATTATGTGACATGCAAAATAAAAAAGATGTGGACAATGATGTTTTGAAGTTGAAATTATTTCCGTTTTCTTTGCGAGATTGCGCAAAAATTTGGTTTTCTTCTTTGCCTCGCAATAGTATCGATTCTTGGAACAAGTGCAAGGATGTTTTTACTACTAAGTATTTTTCGCCTACAAAAATTATTTCCCTTAGAACCCAGATCATGAATTTCAAGCAACTTGAACATGAGCATGTTGCACAATATTGGGAAAGGATGAAATTGATGTTAAGGAATTGCCCAACTCATAGGTTAAATCTTTGGATGATCATACAAAAAAATTATGCGAGGTTGAATTTTGTTTCTCGTAATCTTTTGGATTCCGCCGCGGAGGGTACTTTTATGGAAATTACTTTGGGTGAAGCTACTAAATTGCTAGACAATATTATGGCCATTTACTCACAAAGGCATATCGAAAGAGCTCGTACTACTAAAAAAAGTCAATTCGGTAGAAGAAATAAATTCTTTGAGTGAAAAAGTTGATGCTCTTGTGAATTTGGTTGCTAATAAAAGTGCTCCTATTGATTTTAATGATGTGCCTTTGTCTACTTTTATTGGGTAAAATAGTGATGCCATAGATGTGAATTTTATCTCGCGAAACAATTTCAATAACAATGCTTAAAAAGGTAATTTTAATCCTAGGCCTTTTCCTAATAATTCCTCTAATAATTATGGTAATTCCTATGGAAATCCTACTTATAATCATAATAGAAACATCTCTGATCTTGAGAACAATAGTAAAGATCAATACTCAAAAAGTTTTCAATGCTTCGATATAAGAAAAGTTGAATAAAGTTGATGATTTGTCTAGAAGTATTGATAGAATTTCTCATGATGTAGAAACTCTCGAGATGAAAAAAATTGTGCCTAAAGTTGAAGAATCAATTAAAGTTCTTTATGTTTCTATGGATGAAAGTAAGAAAAGAACCGCGATGCTTAGAGCTAAAAGGGAATTTTTAGAAAGAGCGTTTTCTAGTGATTACTTTCATAAAAGTGATGAAGATCTTAAAATGATTGGTGTTTCTTCTATTGATTCGTTGTTTAGTAAAATTAAGATTGATGAAAAAGGGACTGGAGAAGAGTCAACTTTATATAGAAGGTGTCCCTATGATTTGGAGGGTGAAAATCTTGTTGAGAAAATTGATAAAAGTGGGTTTTAAGAGGTGAAGACTTTTACTAGTGATGTGCCCACTGTTTTGGATTACAAAGACTTTTAATTATGATAGTTGCTCTTTGGTTGATTGTATTTCTTTGTTGCAATCCATGATAAGTTCACCCCATGCTTATGAACAAAATAAAACTTTTACTAAACATATTGTTGATGCTATGATGAAATGTTTTGAAAAAAATTGGAATTAGAAGTTTCAATTCCAAGAAAATTACATGATGAATGGGAACCTACCATCAAAGTCAAGATTAAAAATTATGAGTGTTTTGCTTTATGTGACTTGGGTACTAGTGTTTCTACAATTCCGAAGTCTTTATAGATGTGATGTGCTTGGTCTTACCGATATTGAAGAATGCTCTTTGCACTTAGCGAATTCTACTATTAAAAGCCTATGGGAAGAATTAATGATGTTCTTATTCTTGCAAATAGGAATTATGTGCTCATAGATTTTATTGCAATTCGTCTTGTCCAATTATTCTTAGTAGACCGTTTTTACGTACTATTGGTGTCGTGATTGATATGAAAGAAGGCAATATTAAATTTCAATTTCCACTAAGGAAGGGTATGGAACACTTTCCTAGAACAAGAAATAGGCCACCATATGAATCAATCATGAGGGAATCATATGGATCTAGAACTAAAGATGACAAAACTTAGATCTTACGCGTTATGCCTAGCTAGGGGCGTAAAACGATAGCGCTTGTTGGGAGGCAACAGAACTTGTATCTTTTTGCTTTTTGGTTCTCTTGTTGTTTTCAATAAAATACACTATTATATCTCTAGTTAGATGTGTTTTGCGGTTAAAATTAGTGTTTGTGCCAAGCAAGGTCTTTGGGAAGATTTGTGTGAGAGTTGATTTGATCTTGCTGAAAAACAAAAACTTTTGTGCTCACAAAATTATTTTTCATTTTTATCAGAAGCGTGCTTTTGAGTTGATTCTTTTTTCAGAAAATTAATAAACAAATTATTCATGTCTTCCTAATTTTTTATAACTTTTGGAGTTACATAAGTATTCGAAGTAGTCAGATTGCTACAGACTATTATGTTTTTGACAGATTCTGTTTTCTTTGCATTGTGTGCTTGTGTTGATGATTCTATGGTTTTCTTTGATGAGTTTTTGCCATAGAAAAGTTGGAATATGATAACCCACAAGTATAGGGGATCGCAATAGTTTTCGAGGGTAGAGTGTTCAACCCAAATTTGTTGATTCGACGCAAGGGGAGCCAAAGAATATTCTAAAGTATTAGCAGCTCAGTTGTCAATTCAACCACACCTGAAAGACTTAATATCTACAACAAAGTAATTAGTAGAAAAGTAGTATGGGAGTAATGTTAATGGTGGCAAAAGTAACAGTAGCAGTATTCTAGCAATCGTAACAATGGCAACGAAGAAGTAACTAAGCAAAGAACAATATGTGAAAAGCTCGTAGGCAATGGATCAATGATGGATAATTATGCCAGATGTGATTCCTCATGCAACAGTTAAAACATAGGGTGACACAGAACTAGATCCAGTTCATCAATGTAATGTAGGCATGTATTCCGAATATAGTCATACGTGCTTATGGAAAAGAACTTGCATGACATCTTTTGTCCTACCCTCCCGTGGCAGCGGGGTCCTATTGGAAACTAAGGTATATTAATGCCTCCTTTTAATAGAGTACCGGACCAAAGCATTAGCACTTTTTGAATACATGAACTCCTCAAACTACGGTCATCACCGGGAGTGGTCCTGATTGTTGTTACTTTGGGGTTGCCGGATCATAACGCATAGTAGGTGACTATTGACTTGCAAGATAGGATCAAGAACTGACATATATTCATGAAAACATAATAGGTTCAGATCTGAAATCATGGCACTTGGGCCCTAGTGACAAGCATTAAGCATAGCAAAGTCATAGCAACATCAATCTTAGAACATAATGGATACTAGGGATCAAACCCTAACAAAACTAACTCGATTACATGGTAAATCTCATCCTACCCATCACCGTCCAGCAACACTATGATGGGATTACTCACGCATGGTGGTGAGCGTCATGAAATTTGTGATGGAGGATGGTTGATGACGATGATGGCGACAGATTCCCCTCTAGGGAGCCCCAAACAGACTCCAGATTAGCCCTCCAGAGGAAGATTAGGGCTTGGCGGCGGTTCCGTATCGTAAAACACGGTGAATCCTTCTCCCTGATTTTTTTCTCCCCGAAAGTGAATATATGGAGTTGGGGTTGAGGTCGGTGGAGTCCCAGGGGGCCTGTCGGTGTCAAAACCGGCAGATCTCAGGTAGGGGGTCCGGAACTGTGCGTCTAAGGCTAATGGTAACAGGAGGCAGGGGACACGATGTTTTTACCCAGGTTCGGGCCCTCTCGATGGAGGTAATACCCTACTTCCTGCTTGATTGATCTTGATGATATGAGTATTACAAGAGTTGATCTACCACGAGATCGTAGACGCTAAACTCTAGAAGCTAGCCTATGATTATGATTGTTGTTGTCCTACGGACTAAACCCTCCGGTTTATATAGACACCGGAGGGGGCTAGGGTTACACAAAGTCGGTGACAGATAAGGAGATCTACATATCCGAATTGTCAAGCTTGCCTTCCATGCAAAGGAGAGTCCCATCCGGACACGGGACGAAGTCTTCAATCTTGTATCTTCATAGTCCAATAGTCCGGCCAAAGTATATAGTCCGGCTGTCCGAGGACCCCTTAATCCAGGACTCCCTCAGTAGCCCCTGAACCAGGCTTCAATGACGATGAGTCCGGCGCGCAGATTGTCTTCGGCATTGCAAGGAGGGTTCCTTCTCCGAATACTCCATAGAAGATTTTGAACACAATAATCGTGTCCGGCTCTGAAAAACAAATTCCACATGCCACCATAGAGAGTACAATATTCCACAAATCTAATCTGCTGACAGCTTTTCATAGCATGACATCACGCCGCGGTCCGATCATTATTCGAACCATTTTTCACAACCAGCTACTGCACGTAATGCGAGGCGGTTTCCTTGACACATCTTGTCGAAGTAGAGATCGTGTCCCCTTATCATGGGATTCTCATCAATACAGGTATGGGTAACCCAACCGCGCCATCAATCGTGGGCTTGGGAAATAAGAGATTTTAACGGGCAAGTGGGGAGGCGCACAGTTTCTACGCATTTATAAAGAGATAGGGATTCTCCTCTTTCACCCACGCCTTCTTCCTTCTTCGCTCATCCATTCTCGCATGCTCGAGCTCCGGCGCCCTAGTTCTCACCTTCTCCGTACAGCCAAACATGTTCGGAGCGGGAGGCAAGTGGATGGCCTCCTCCATTACGGTGGAGGACATTACGAAGCTCCGGGCGGCCGGATACTTGGCCACAGACATCGCGCACCGGCTCCCGGACGCTGGGCAGATCATTCCGACTCTGGGACCCCATGAGAGGGTTGTGTTCCTCGCCCACTTCGTCCGTAGACTGGGATTCCCCCTCCACCCATTTGTCCGCGGGCTCATGTTTTACTATGGGTTAGATTTTAAAGATCTGGCCCCTAATTCGATCCTCAACATCTCGGCGTTTATCTCGTGTGTGAGGCCTTCCTTCGCATCAAGCCGCATTTTGGCCTGTGGCTAAAGATCTTCAATGTGAAGCCGAAGATAGTGGTTGGCCAGCAAGCGGAGTGCAGAGGCGCCATGGTGGGCAAGATGCCCAGCGTCACCTGGCTCGAGGGCTCCTATGTGGAGACCGTGAAGGGGTGGCAATCGGGGTGGTTCTACATCCCTGAGCCGCGCGACGCCAACTCAGTGGCGGCCCCTGAATTCCGATCCGGCATCCCCATGCGGCTCACCTCCTGGAAGAAGAAGGGTTTAGCCTGGGGCGCGCCCACGAAGCTGGCCGGACTCCAGAACTGCGTCAAAAATATGATAAGCAAGAAGATCAAGCTTGTCAACGTGGTCCAGGTCATGCTCTTTCGCCGGATCCTCCCGTGTCAAAGATGGGCATTCAACCTGTGGGAGTTCGATATGGCCCAACACCAGACGTTGCGAGAGCTCTTCGACACGACACACAAAGATGTCTGGAAGGTGTTGTTCAAAGCCAGTGAAGTTCCTCCTCCCACCACCGAGGACCGCGGACTCAACACCAAGCGCCACGCCAACTCGGTAAGAATTCTATATTTCGCCTTTCCTCGGTATATTCGTGGGAGGAACCTAAGCCATCGTACTGATTTAACAAGACTATGTGGTGACGGCGGAGCGGATCGACTGTCCGGCTCCGTTGCCTGAAGATCCAGCAACTGATCTCCTGACGGAGATGCTATTTCCGGCGCCCTATGAGGTGCAGGAGAAGAAGGCCACGGGGACCAGGAAAAGTCTCCGGCGCAAGGTGGTGTCGGACTCAACGTCCGAAGACACCGAGGCGCACTCCTCCAACGACAACGAGGAGGAGGAAGAAGAAAACCCTCTCCCCCAAACCGAAGGGGAGAAGAAAAGGAAGGTCGCCCCTTCCGAGGAGGCCGAAGTGTCCAAGAAGGAAAGGACCCTCCCTCCGGACCACTCCACCATAGCCTCCTAAAGTGACGAGGAGTGGCTACCCAAGGCCAAGCCCCTGGCTAAGTCGTAAGTATCCGGATACCATAATACTTCTGGCATGTTTGGCTTTATGGCTTCTTTATCATGTCAAAATATATTTGTGTAGTCCGTCCAAAGCCCACATCGACTTATCCTCCTCGGATGGGTCCTTGAGTTCGTCGGAGATGAACAACTATTCGCTCCCGACGGCCTCCACTCCCCGGCCCGCGGATGACACCGAGGTGTTATCTCAGAGGATACTGGGCCAGGGAGAGATAGTTCTGGAGGCGCCTCAAGGCAAAACCCCCGATGCCGGTCTCATGGGGAGGGACGATCCCCATGGATTCTGATGAGGGGGGTCACAGCAAGCTTGGCCCCCAGACGTATATTGCGTCGGAACCTCCAGTGGTTCCGGATTCAGGCAGGCAGCCCCTCGCCAAGGGGGGCGAGCCACCTGTGCCGATGACCTCTGTCCATCCAGAGGCATCAGGTAACTTGGTGGAAGCGCTTCAGAGCGCTTCCCTTGATGAAGGACACCGTACTCTTATAAGTATGGTGATTGCGAAGGTTCAGTCCGCCAAAAGCGGATTGACCGAAGCCTGCACCAGTCTCCTGACAGGCTTTGAGGTAAGTAATTAAAATTATGAGAAAGTATCACAGTATAGATAGTAGCCCCTGGTGCTCTGTTTGGTGTTCGGAAAGAAAGGCCGAACAGAGGATCAAATATTATTCCCAGGAGTCTAATCATATTATGTCTATGTGAATGAGCAGGCGTCACTGCTGGCCGCTGCTGCCGCTACTGCGGAGGTCTCCGGACTGAGGCAGAACCTGGGGCGGGCTGAAGAAGAGCTCGGCCCCGTGAAGAGGCAGCTCGAGGAGAACAAAATTAAGTGATACCCCATATGAATGTTATATAAAGAAAAAAAATCGTTGATGCTAATATAAGCATGATGAATTTTAATAGGGGCCACGACCGAAGTGGCTGTCCTTAAGAAGGCGCTATCCGAGGCCGAAGGCAAAGTGGCCAGGGAGCGCACCGAGCGCGAAAAACAAGCGGCTCAAGTTGATGAGCTCCAGCAAGAGCTCCAGTACTTCGTCAAAAACTTCGAGTCCTTGGAGCGTGACTCCAAGACGCAAGAGTCGGAGCTTGCGAAGGCCCGTCGAGCGCACAAGATGCCAAGGTAGAGGCCTAGAAGGCCCTCCAAGAAATTGAGGCGACCAAGAAGATAGCTGCGTGTAAGGCTTTCATTATGCAAAGCAAGCATGTGAAGGAGACTTTCCTTTTACTTACTAGAATTCAGAGCTCTCCAGGAGCATTCCATATCTGCCGTACAGCATCTCTGATGTCGTAGAGTTCTACCGGGCTGAGGAAGGGAGCTCGACGGATAAGCTATTTTGGTCCCAGTTTATTGGGGCCGAACATCCGATGCCCTTGAGCGACCAGTTGAAGCAACTGGTCGAACTTCACAAGGCAGACAAACTGGCCATGAAGGACTTCATAGTTTGGCTGTGGCCTGGCGAGCCCTTGCCCAGCAGCTACTTCGGCCTTGTCAAGCCGATGGTAAATGCATGTCCGCGGCTTGAAGTCCTTAAGCGGTCCGTCTGCATTGAAGGTGCACGCCGGGCCTTGGCCCGTGCGAAAGTGCACTGGGGGAAGATGGACGCCAAGAAGCTGGTGACAGAGGGGCCGCCAAAGGGCAAGAAGCATCGCCACCCCGAACAGTACTATGACAATGTCATTAAGGGTTCCCGCCTTGTGGCGGATGAATGTACTAAGGATGTAATATTCGAATGAATGTACTCATATCATCCTGTAATATGAAAACCAGTTGATGTGCGCTATATGGCGCTTGTTAATTTAAAATATTACCTTCTGTGCGGCCGTTTATAAAATCTTGAGAGTTGGCCAGTCGGCGGCTTCTGCCCCCATGTAACTAGTACTGGGGTGTTCGGGATAAATATAAACACTCTTTATCCAAATTTTTGGTGCTTTAAGGAGGTGTTTAACATGGCGAACAAGGCAATCGGACTATACAGCTTTATCACTCTCACTTGGCCATAGAAGTCAACAATTTTGAATTTTGGCGAAGCCCCTAGTGTTCGAAAGGCCGAACTAGGGGCGCTATACACGCCTAAATCGGACGAGGCCGATTCCTCGCCTGAAGCGAAAAAAATCTTTAAGGATTTGAGACCTCGCGAACAGCGACTAGCTCTCGCCTTATCATGACAGTCAGTTTTCGGCTTTCTCTACTGAGGTGCTCGTCCGGAAGAACCGGGACACAATCGCAGTAGTGCTCCGTGCGCTACCTTAGTCGATATAGCAGAATGTAAGGTACCAAAACATAGGAGCCGGGCAAACACAACTATTGACCCAAGACATGATTCGGAGCTGATGCATATAGTGCTATAAGTTCGGGGTGCCGCACTGTCAAAAGTGTTCGGACTTTTCTTGCTAGGTTACGGGGTACACTAAAGCCCGTGGCAGACTGGTCGTGCCAAAATGCATGTGTATAATAAATAAGCAATAAAGGAAAGGGGTAAATAAACGTAATAGTAAGCTAACGCTGTACACTATTTTCCCTTGTTATTCAAATGATACATCAAAGCGTTCATATACAAGTAGTGCGATAAGCAAAATAGGACTGTTTGACACATCCTGACCAGGAGCGAGCTATGTGCGGGTATATAAAACAGGTATAATGATCGTTATCAGAGACCACCTGAGGATTCCCTTGTATGCCAAAGCTTCTTGTCTTCTTGGTGTGTCCGTCCCGCTATGTGTTCGATGGTTGATCTATCAAAGAGCCTCCCGAAGATAGGGACCTGAAAGAAAGAAGGATGCAAAGATGTGTGGGTCCTGGGGCGGTCGAACCGCATTGTGGACCGTGTTATAGCCATGCCTCCGCTTATGTCCATGGTATTTAAAGTGTGTAATTGTGTACGCGCGGCACACATTTCATCGCTTGACTGGGACTAGGACGGAGGCCGAATTGCTATTCAAGCTCTGGACGTGCCGGATGATCCTGTTGCGGGGTACTCCGGACTTGCTTGATGGTGTCTGGGTTCTTTATCACCGAATTGGTTGTTTGCCTAAAAAGGTTGTTTTGTACTTCTGCCGCGAGGGCCGCAGTGTGCTCCTCCGTACGGAGCGAGCGCTCTTTGTTTCCATCAACTGTAATGACCCCACAAGGTCCTGCCATTTTGAGCTTGAGGTATGCAGAATGCGGTACCGCATTGAATTTGACAAATGTGGTTCGTCCGAGCAGTGCATGATAGCCACTGCGGAAGGGGACGGTGTTGAAGATTAACTCCTCGCTTCGGAAATTGTCCAGAGATCCAAAGACCACTTCCAGTGTGATTGAGCCCGTACAACAGGCCTCCACGCCGGGTATGACACCCTTGAAGGTGGTTTTTGTGGGCTTGATCCTTGAGGGGTCGATGCCCATTTTGCGCAATGTATCCTGATAGAGCAGGTTCAGGCTGCTGCCATCGTCAATGTGGACTCGTGTGAGATGGAATCTGTCGATGATGGGGTCAAGGACCAATGCGGACGAACTGCCATGACGGATACTGGTAGGATGGTCCCTGCGATCGAAAGTGATCGGACAAGAGGACTATGGGTTGAACTTTGGGGCAACTGACTCCATCGCATAGACGTCCCTTAGTGCACGCTTCCGTTCCCGCTTAGGAATATGGGTTGCGTATATCATATTCACTGTTTTCACCTGGGGAGGGAATTTCTTCTGTCCTCCTGTGTTCGACGGCCGGGGCTCCTCGTCGTCATCGCTATGTAGCCCCTTTTCCTTGTTTTTGGCATTCAACTTGCCGGCCTGTTTAAACACCCAACATTCCCTGTTGGTGTGGTTGGCTGGTTTATCGGGGGTGCTGTGAATTTGACATGAGCGATCGAGTATGCGGTCCAAACTGGACGAGCCCGGACTGTTTCTTTTGAATGGCTTTTTAGGCTGTCTGGATTTAAAGCCTCTGAATCCGGCATTGACTGTCGTGTCTTCGGTGTTGTCAGCATTATTGCGACGCTGGTGTCTATTTCGTCGTGGCTTGCCGTTGCTATCTCTGGCGTCTGAATCGCCTGAGTTTTTGGGTGTGATGTTTCTACGAGCCAGCCAGCTGTCCTCGCCCGTGCAAAAGCGGGTCATGAGTGTTGTAAGGGCTGCCATGGACTTTGGCTTCTCTTGGTCGAGGTGTCGGGCGAGCCATTCGTCACGGATGTTATGTTTGAAGGCTGCTAAGGCTTCGGCATCCGGATAGTCAACAATTTGGTTCTTTTTAGTTAGGAACCGAGTCCAGAATTTCCTGGCTGACTCTCCGGGCTGTTGGGTTATGTGACTTAAGTCATCGGCATCCAGTGGTCGCACATAAGTGCACTGGAAGTTGTAGAGGAATGCGTCTTCCAAGTCCTCCCAACTACGAATGGAGCTTGCTGGTAGGCTATTCATCCAATGTCGAGCCGGTCCTTTGAGCTTAAGTGGTAGGTACTTTATGGCATGTAAGTCATCGCTGCGGGCCAAGTGAATGTGTAGGAGAAAATCTTCAATCCATACCGCGGGGTCTGTTGTGCCATCATATGATTCAATGTTTACGGGTTTAAACCCTTCTGGGAATTCGTGATCCATAACTCCATCAATGAAGCATAGGGGGTGTGTGGCGCCTCTATGCCGGGCTACATCCCGACGTAGTTCAAATGAATCTAGTATGTTGTATTCGGCCCGGGCGGACTTTTGTTTATTGTATCCGGCGTGACGGTCATCGTCACATCTTGTGGCGCTCTCCCGTGATCCATAGATCGATCTTGACTGTCCTGCTTTGTTTTCCAATACATCTCGCGGGTCCTTTGTGTAGCCCCGGGCCTTAGTATTAATGTTTGATTGACGACGGGGTGCGGTCTGGACTTTGGGCTGGTACGCCGCTTTGTCACGGCCACGGGGTGGCCGGTCAGCCACATCATGCGCTGGTAGCGTGGGCTTTAAAGCCTCCTCCTCGAGTTCAGGTAGCAACCTGCACTTTGTGTAGCTTTTGCTAGGGCGCTCGAGTCTGTATTCCTCGGCAGCCAGGACCTCGGTCCATCTATCAGTTAGCAGATCTTGATCAGCTTGAAGCTGTTGCTGCTTTTTCTTCAGGCTTTTTGCAGTGGCTATAAGCCGGCACTTGAAGTGCTCCTACTCGACGGGATCCTCAGGCACGATGAATTCTTTGTCGCTAAGGCTCACTTCATCTTCGGAGAGAGGCATGTAATTATCGTCCTCTGACTCTCCATCTGTCGCCTGTTCCTTAAGGCTAGCTTGCCCATCCTCTTGCTCGGCCTGCTCGAAGCCTGACTCGGTAGGATTGTTTCATCTTTGGCACCATCCGGATTGTTATCTCTTGTGCTGGTATCGCTATTTTTGCTATGGCGAGGCTTGGAGCGGCGCCTATGACGCCGGTGCCTAGATTGCTTCTCCAAGGGGTTATCTTCCGTTGCCTCATCACCATTGCTTTCTTTGGGGGTTTCCACCATATATATATCATATGATGAGGTGGCTGTCCAGCACCCTATAGGTGGTGGTTCATGTTCTTCTCCTGCATCCTCGTCCATACCGTCGATGTCTGTGGAGTTGAAGTCAGGCACGTCGGTTAAGTCATCGATAGTGGCTATTAAGTGGGTGGTTGGTGGGGAACGAATTTCTTCATCGTCCGCTTCCCACTCGAGCCGGACATAGTTCGGCCATGAGTCTCCCGACAAGTAAAGAGACCTTAATGAGTTTAGCACATCACCCAAGGGCGAGTGCTGAAAAATATCCAGGGCGGTGAACTCCATGACCGGTGCCCAATCAGATTCGACAGGCATGGACGTACGCGGTTCAGATCCTGTAGCCGGAGACGAGCCCGAGGGTCCGATGACAACACCTTCACAGGTGGTGGGATCAGTGTTCGGCTCCAACGTTGATGAATGTGCGGCCTCCATGGCGGGGTCCATCCACCCGTCCTCGGAAGGCACGATCTGCTCCGGATTGATTCATGGCGCCGTCGCAGGCGCGATCTCCCAAACACCGTCCGATGGCAGATCTAAGTCACGCCCGTCGTGACTGTTCGGCGCGCCTGACATGGGCTCAAATCCATTGAAGATCAAGTCTCCACGGATGCCGACAGTATAGTTGAAGCTTCCAAACCTGACCTGATGGCCAGGGGCGTAGCTATCGATCTGCTCCAGATGGCCAAGTGAGTTGGCCCGCAGTACGAAGCCGCCGAATACGAAGACCTATCCGGGAAGGAAACCCTCCCCCTGGACCTCATCGTTGAAGATGATTGAAGGAGCCATCAAGCCATATAGCGATGGCACAGTGGAACTCTCAATGAAAGCACCAATGTTAGTGTCAAAACCGGCGGATCTCGGGTAGGCGGTCCCGAACTGTGCGTCTAAGGCTAATGGTAACAGGAGGCAGGGGACACGATGTTTTTACCCAGGTTCAGGCCCTCTCGATGGAGGTAATACCCTACTTCCTGCTTGATTGATCTTGATGATATGAGTACTACAAGAGTTGATCTACCACGAGACCGTACAGGCTAAACCCTAGAAGCTAGCCTATGATTATGATTGTTGTTGTCCTACGGACTAAACCCTCTGGTTTATATAGAGATCGGAGGGGGCTAGGGTTACACAGAGTCGGTTACAGAGAAGGAGATCTACATATCCGAATTGCCAAGCTTGCCTTCCACGCAAAGGAGAGTCCCATCCAGACATGGGACAAACTCTTCAGTCTTGTATCTTCATAGTCCAACAGTCCAACCAAAGTATATAGTCCGGTTGTCCGAGGACCCCTTAATCCAGGACTCCCTTAGGGCCCACGAGGCAGGGGTGCACCCCAGGGGGGGTGCCCTGCACCCTCGTGGATAGGGTGTGGGCCCCTCATGTTGATTCTTTCGCCAATATTTTTTATTAATTCCAAAACGTGTCTCCATGGATTTTCAGGTCATTCCGAGAACTTTTATTTCTGCACAAAAATAACACCATGGCAGTTCTGCTGAAAACAGCGTCAGTACGGGTTAGTTCCATTCAAATCATGCAAGTTAGAGTCCAAAACAAGGGCAAACGTGTTTGGAAAAGTAGATACGTTGGAGACATATCAACTCCCCCAAGCTTAAACCTTTGCTTGTCCTCAAGCAATTCAGTTGACAAACTGAAAGTGATAAAGAAAAACTTTTACAAACTCTGTTTGATCTTTTTTTTGCAAATATGTAAAGCCAGCATTCAAGTTTTCAGCAAAGATTATGAACTAACCATATTTACAATAACATTTAGGTCTCATGTTTACTCATATCAATGGCATAATCAACTAGCGAGCAATAATAATAAATCTCGGATTACAACACTTTCTCAAAACAATCACAGTATGATATAACAAGATGGTATCTTGCTAGCCCTTTTTGAGACTGCAAAACATAAATGCTGAGCACCCCTGAAGATCAAGGAATGACTAGACATTGTAATTCATGGTAAAAGAGATCCAGTCACAGTCATACTCAATGTAAATTAATAACAATGCACAAAAATGACAGTGGTGCTCTCCAACTAGTGCTTTTTAATAAGAGGATGATGACTCAACATAAAAGTAAATAGATAGTCCCTTCGTAGAGAGAAGGAGGGATTTGCAGAGGTGCTAGAGCTTGAGTTTTGAAACACAGATAAATAATATTTTGAGTGGCATACTTTCATTGTCAACATAATAACCAAGAGATCTCGATATCTTCCATGCTACATACATTATAGGCAGTTCCCAAATAGAATGATAAATTTTATACTCCCCCACCACCAGCAAACATCAATCCATGGCTTGTCCGAAACAACGGGTGTCGTCCAACTAACAACAATCCTGGGGGAGTTTTGTTTGTAATTATTTTTATTTGATTTGAGCATGGGACTGGGCATCCCGGTTACCAACCATTTTCTCGTGAATGATGAGCAGAGTCCACTCATCGTGAGAATAACCCACCTAGCATGGAAGATATAGACAACCCTAGTTGATACATGAGCTATTCGAGCATACAAACAGAATTTCATTTGAAGGTTTAGAGTTTGGCACATACAAATTTACTTGGAATGGCAGGTAAATACCGCATATAGGAAGGTATGGTGGAATCATATGGAATAACTTTGGGGTTCATGGAAGTGGATGCACAAACAGTATTCCCGCTTAATACAAGTGAAGGCTAGAAAGAGACTGGGAAGCGACCAACTAGAGAGCGACAACAGTCATGAACATGCATTAAGATTAATCAACAGAGGGTGCAAGCATGAGTAGGATATAAATCACCATGAACATAAATATCGTGGAGGCTATATTGATTTTGTTTCAACTACATGCGTGAACATGTGCCAAGTCAAGCCACTCGAATAATTCAAAGGAGGATACCACCCTATCATACCACATCACAACCATTTTAATAGCATGTTGGCACGCAAGGTAAACCATTATAAACTCCTAGCTAATTAAGCATGGCATGAGCAACTATAATCTCTAATTGTCATTGCAAACATGTTTCACCCATAATAGGCTGAATCAGGAACGATGGACTAATCATATTTACAAAAACAAGATAGGTCGAATTCATAACAGCTTCTCTCATCTCAATCAATCTATCCTATATCGTCATTATTGCCTTTCACTCGCATGACCGAATGGTGTGGATAATAATAATAGTGCACGTGCATTGGATTAAGCTGGAATCTGCAAGCATTTAATACCAAGGAGAAGACAAGGTAATATGGGCTCTTGGTTAGATCAACAATAATGCATATTAGAGCCACTCAATATTTTCATCATGGTCTTCTCCTCTTGACCCCCAAAGAAAAGAAAAGAAATAAAACTATTTACACGGGAAAGCTCCCAACAAGCAAAAGAAGAACGGGAAATCTTTTTGGGTTTTCTTTTAATTACTACTACTAGCATGGAAAGTAAACTAGCTAAAAGCTACAACTACTTTTTTTATTTTCTAAGGTTTTTCAAACACAAAAGAAGAAAGCAAGAAAAGAAAATAAACTAGCATGGATAGTACAATTAAAAAGTATGAGCACCGACAACTAGCATGAGTGTGTGAACATGAACGTAATGTCGGTGAGAAATACGTACTCCCCCAAGCTTAGGCTTTTGGCCTAAGTTGGTCTATGGCCACTGCTGGCCTGGCGGATATTCGAAGTTGTAGTCGGGGTTGTACTGAGATGCAACAGCTATTGCCTAAAGAGCTGCAGCTTGAAGGTGAGCTGCCTCCATCCCCCTCCATATTTGTTTGCCTCCTCCCTGGTTATAACATATCTCCTTTTAGCTTGAAAGTTAAAAAAAGTAGGAGCATGGAGGGCAACATGGACAGTACGCTGTCTATCAAAGATTAGTTGGTACTAGAGGAACTGTTCGTTCCTCTCAAGAAACCGATGGCGAACCATAGCACTATAATCTAGGTAAGCAAGTGGCAACTCCATATCATTGCCGTGTATGGGTACACCAAGATAATTAGCTACACGAGTTGCATAAATTCCACCAAACAAATATCCATTTTTACCATTAAGGTGCAACCTTTGTGCAACAATGGCCCCCAAGTTATATTGTTTATCACCTAATACCTCACTCTTGAGGACACTAAGATCTGGAACGCACATGTGACAACCTCATCTTTACCGTTAATGCATCTACCTACAAAGAGAGCAAAATAATGTATGGAAGGGAAATGAATGGTCCCTATGGTAGCTTGTGCGATTTCTCTAGTCCCCCCCCCCCCAAGTGATACTAGCAAGAAAGTCTTTATATTCAGATTTGCGAGTTTCACTAACATTGCCCCACTTCGGGAGTTTACAAGTAGTATTGAAATCTTCTAGGTCCATGCACTACAGGAATCAGCTACTTTGCCGTCTGCCACGGCGGACGGCAAAGGCATGAACGGCGGACGACAAAGGCCTTTGCCGTCAGCCGCGGACGGCAAAAGGCTCCGGCAAAGTAGGCTACGGTAAACAGCTACTTTGTCGTCTGCTTCCTAGCGGCTGACGGCAAAGGCCCTTTGCCGTCTGCGGCGGACGGCAAAGAGAGCGGACGGCAATAATTGCGCTGTCAGTCCGTTAAGTGGCTAATGGCAGGCCTTTGTCGTCCGCCGCTGACGGCAAAATTACTAGTGTCTTTGTCGTCCGCCGTATGATGTCATCTACACGTCACTACATGGCAGGTTCTTTGCCGTCTGCCACTGATGGCAAAGTGCAGGTTCTTTGCCGTCCGCCACTGATGGCAAAGTCTTTGCCGTCTGCCACTGTAGGCAAACTGACCAAATGGGTCAGCTCCCAGGAAGCACAGCTAGATGCCACGTGTCTTCTTTGCCGTCCGCGGCAGACGGCAAAGAGCCCGTTGCCGTCGGTGGCAGACGGCAAAGAGCCTGCATATTGGCTCTTTTATCTGTTTTTTATTAAATCCAACAATTTTCATCACAAATATATATGACATATATAGATATATTTCAAAAGGCCATTACAGAGCAAACATATAAGATATCCAACACATAACTTCATCATCCAACCATATATATTACATGCATAGTTCCATCATACATAACAAGTTCAACATAGAGGCATCCAACCATATATATTACAACAGTTTCATCCAACGATACATGCATAGTTCAACGATACAAAAGAAACAGAGAAAGGGATAAGGAGCACTCCATCTATGCAAGCTTTCGTCAAGTGAATGAAATCTGCAAAATGAAAAATAAGAAAGTTAGAACAAGAAGAGTAGAACAAGAATAAGAGTAGAACAAGAAGAAGACTAGAACAAGAAGAGTAGAACAAGAAGAAGACTAGAACAAGAAGAGTATATCATTTATGAGCTAACTTACGTGAAATGGATCATATATTAGCTAACTAAGTTGAAATGGGTCGTTTATGAGCTAGCTAAGGTGAAATGGATCATTTATGAGCTAACTTAGTTGAAATGGGTCGTTTATGAGCTAACTAAGGTCAAATGGATCGTTTTTGAGGTAACTAAGGTGAAATGGATCGTTTTTTAGCTAACTTAGGTGAAATGGATCATTTATGAGCTAACTTAGTTGAAATGGATCGTTTTTGAGCTAACTTAGGTGAAATGGATCATTTATGAGCTAATTTAGTTGAAATGGATCTTTTTGAGCTAACTTAGGTGAAATGGATCATTTAAGAGCTAATTTAGGTGAAATGGGTCGTTTTTTAGCTAACTTGGTGAAATGGATCGTTTATGAGCTAAATTAGTTGAAATGGATCGTTTATGAGATAACCTAGGTAAGATGGGTCAGTTTGGAGTTAACCTAGGTGAAATGGGTCATTTTAAAGCTAACGTAGGTAAAATGGATCATTTAGGAGCTAATCTAGGTAAAATGGGTCATTTTTGAGCTAACTTTGATGAACTGGATCATTTATAAGCTAACCTAGGTAAAATGGGTCATTTTAGAGCTAACTTAGGTAAAATGGATTGTCTATGAGCTAACTAAGCTAATTATGCAATTTTTGACATAAGTAAGCTAAGTACAGATCGTTTTAGAGCTAACTTAGGTAAAATGGATGGTTTTGGAGGTCAGTAAGCTTATTAAGTCATTTTGGAGGAGAAGAAGCTAAGTCTAGGTCATTATGGTAAGCATTGGAGGAAATAAAGCTAAGTCTAGGTCTTTATCCATGTGTTAAGCAAAACACTAGATAAACTTACCAAGATCCAGGAGGTGTAGGAGCGGGGTGGCTCGTGTCGGTAGCTGGAGAAGGATCGTGCGATGCTTGTCTGGAGTTACGCTGCACCAAAGATCATTTCCAATGTCTTGTTAGCATGATGACACTCAAATGTTAAGACTAGCAAGTAATGTCCATTCAAATAAAACTCACCGTGGTCCCAGGAGCAATCACTGGCATCGGCGGAGCGGTCTGACCTGTCTTCTCCCACACAGACTGCACATTTGGTTTTGACGACTCAGTCATACTAGTTAGTAATGAGACAAACACTACATGAATGTTTTGGCTAATCTGCAGAAGAAACTTACCACAAGGAGATCGTACATGGCCCTTGCCTGCATGTCATTCCGTGCCCTCTCCTCCTCCATCATCTTTGTCGTCCTCTCCTCCAACTCCCGCTGCCTCTCCGCCGCCTCCGCCAGAAGTTTCTCCGTTCTATCTCTCTCACTCTGTATAGCAGCCTGCAACACCACTCACATGACCATTTGTACTCATTGATGGAAGCGCACACAATGTAATGGAGAAAGATAACTGAGTATGTATCACTAACCTTGATGGCGAGTTGCACTGGCCGTTCACGAGGCCTTATCTCAGGAGCGGAGCTCGACTGGCGCGCCTTGATCTCCGGGAGAGTGCTAGGACAACGGATAAGTCCATCTCCAATGGCTATGGATCCATGGGACCTCCCGCCACCAGATATCATCAACAGCTCTGGATCAATGGGACCCTGGCTCGGGTTAAAGTCCTCCCCTTTCCTCGCCTTCCCCTCATCTCTATATCTCACGAGCTTGTTGTGGGAGGAGATGTTGGTGAAGTTGTTTGCATCATCGAGGTCAGACTGAGAGAAAGCCTTGACTTTCTTGAAAGAGGCAGTGTGGGCCATGGCATACAGGTCGTACACCTCTGGCACCTTATCCGCCTTATTGTAGCATGCCTGAAAGAGAGAAACAATGAAAATTAGTTATTAAAGGGATCAAGCTAGCATGATGAATGAATTGCATGAATCATGAAGCAAACCACATACCCAGTTGCGCCCGAACTGATATAAGTTGGAGCTGCCTTGATGGTGTGGCACACCTTCCATTTGGGCACGTTTGTCCTTGGCCTCGGTGTGGAGGGCTAGCCATTGTTTTGAGCACCACTCATCGACCAACACCTCCCAACAATCCATCCGATCCGCACACCATCTCGGAGGTGCCTAAGTTAGCAAATAGAAACTTGAGCGCTACGGCTAAGAATTACTAAATGAAGGAACTTAAGTAGAGAAGGCCTTAAGAATTCCCTTCATGTACTGCTCCTTACTCAGGAACTTATCGCGGCACGCCGGCTTGGTCTTCTTGATACCACGCAAGGCGTAGTAGTCTCGAACAGCCTGCACCCGAGCCTCGTGCCATAAGTTCTGGAGTAGGCGCTTGTAGACGTTCTCGATAACATGTGCCGCGTCCTCCTCGTATCCCTCCTCACACCTGTAGAATGTCTGCAATCAAATGAGACAATATTGATTAGTACAATTAATAACTAGCTAGTTGAAGATTTTTAAATGTGTAAAGGAGAAATTACCCAGAACTTTCTGATCACCATGTCTGCCCTCGTGTCGCACACGACACCGTCGATAATCTCATCCGGCGGGGCCGGGGCAGCCACGTAGTGCTCCCAGCTCAATTCAAGCTCTGGAAGCCGACCCTCACCAGGCAACGTGACAAACCCCGGGAAGTTTTGCCGGCAAAGAACTCCAAGGACGGAGTTGGGCCAGCGGACACTATGATGGTGGTCCCAACCCCTGCAGCATGACAAGGCCAACGCATTAGTTATTTGAAAAAACATGAATGCACAAGGTACAAAAATATTAAATGCACTTACGTACCTCTCCCCATCAGGGAAAATCAACCACCTCTGCTCGCGGGTCACCGGCACGGACGGGAGCCGTGTAGCACCACGCTGGTAGACGGTGCCCCCCTCCTCCTCAAGATCAGTCGGCTCCCCGCCATCATCAGCATGGCCACTCGGCTCCTCGGGCTGATCCGGCCAGGTACCCCATCCGGACGTGTGCTCCTCCGGGGTCACGTGGGCCGAACTCTCATGGGCCGAAGGCCAGTCGACCCGAGGCTCGTGGGCCCAAGACCCGTGGACCGGAGGCTCGTGGACCGGAGTCCGTGTAGCCTCCTCCTTGGATGAGTCCACCCTAGCAGTCACGTGCTCGGGTGAAACAGCTGGGGGTGGCGGCGAGGAAGGCACCGTAGCAGTCACCCTACCTCCTCTCCCACGACCACGTGCCCCACCTCCTCTCTTCCTACCTCGTCCCCTGCTGGGCACCGCGGTTGACGAAGAAGGGCCCGGCGGTGTGGCCATACTGTCCAGCAACGCTCGGCGGAGAGGTGCGTCTAGAATGGAAGACCTCAGACCACGCTCCCGACCAGCGCCCACCATCTTTCAACACCTGCCATGACAAACAGTAAACGAAATTAGTACAACATAAAAAAAGACCGACATGAATAATAATATGTGTATCACTTAAGTGTATCATCATCAAGTACAACATAAAAAAATGTAATACCTGACACTACTAATAATCTTCATCAGTATCATCAATAAATGCATAATCATCATCATCACTATAATCAATGACGGGCTCATAGGGTTCATTGGCATCAACATGTGCAAGGCCACCTTGACGTAATCGGTCAAGCATTGACAGGTCATCCGCAGCAGTAACCTCTTCTTGTTCCGGCTCTTCTTGTTCCTCCTCTGGGGTGATGTCAGATTCATTGTCGCTGTCTACTTCAATGTTTTGGGGTGAAGTATAGCGGTTCTTGAAATGCTTTTTGGAAAGACGTGCCTCTTGGAAGAATTCTCCTTCGTATGTGTCTGGGTTAATGTGAGGTTCATAATCCTCTTCCTTTGGGGGAGAAAGTATAGCACATGGTGGCACTTCATAAACGACATCCCAACATTTCAGATTTGGATTAGTTTGGCAGGCCCACGGTAGATAGAATACTTGGGTCGCCTGTTGAGCCATAATATAGACATCAGGAACATCTAAATGAGTGCTTTGGTTGATTTCAACTAGCCCTACATGTTCATGAGTCCTTCTAGTCTCCTTTGGCTGAAACCAATAACATTTGAAGACTACGACATTCGGTGGGTTTTCACCATAGAACAGAAGTTCATAACTTGCTTCAACTCTCCCATAATACTCGGTACCTCCTTCGCTGATAGCAGATACACAACAATTTGTTGACTTTCGGTCGGCCATAGATAGCTCTTTGCCACAGGTACGAAAGCGATACCTGTTGATGTCGTACTTGTCAAATGAACGGACCTTATAGTCAAAACCATTAGCGACTTGTCTCAATTCGGCGTCCATAGACTCTAAATTAGCCTACAAGTTTAATATGAAAGGATTGTTGCATTATGCACAAATTAGCGAATGAAATGAAATTGTCTAATAGAAATTACCGTTTGTTTGAACCAAGAGATGAAACCGGGATAGCCACCTCCTTGCTTTGCGAGAAGCTCATACTCTTCACGGAATCCTTTTGGATCTTCGCTCCATACGAGAATATGGCGACGTATCGACTGTATGACATATCCAGGAATAAGAGTAGTTCAAAGGAAATAGAAGTTGCGAAACAATGTACCAAGAACTTACTCGATGTACGGCCGCACTTCTATCAGTTTGTTGAAGATATACAACGAAATGGTCCGCCATTCTTTGTTATCCAAAGATACTGGATGTGAAACACTAGCTGGTGCGAGATTCCCTTTGAATAGGCTGAGGTTGGATCCACCCTTTTTAGGCTCGTCAGCATTGTACTGAGGCTTCGGATTATGCAAATGACGATTTTTGGCTTCGTAGTGCGATGTTACGAAGTTTGCCGCCTCCTTTGTGATGAATGCCTCAGCCATCAATGCTTCAATTCTACGTTTATTTTTACATTTTTCTCGAAGCGTCTTCTGCATCCTCTCAGTTGGGTAGCACCAACGATTTTGCACGGGCCCTCCCAATCTTGCCTCGGTCGGGAGATGCAAAATCAAATGCTGCATTGGATTAAAGAAGCCCGGTGGAAAGATCTTCTCTAACTTGCAGATCAACTCTGGCGCCAACTCTTCCATTTCTTCTAGCACGCCAGGCAATAGTTCTTTCGCACAAAGAACACAGAAGAAATAGCTGAGTTTTGCCAGTACTAGCCATTCATCCTCAGGGATGAAGCCACGCAACATCACCGGCATTACCCGCTCAATCCATATGTGCCAATCATGACTCTTGAGACCAAATATCTTCAGTTTATCAAGATTCGCTCCCCTCTTTAGATTCGCTGCATACCCATCGGGGAACATCAACTGCTGTTGCACCCACAAGAGAATTTCCCTCATAGCTGGCCTTCCAAGATTGAACCATGCCTTTGGCTTCGTCCAGTTCTGCTTTCCTTTCGGTTCTTTCATGTTTTGTAACGGCCTATCACATAGCGCCTCCAGATCGACTCTAGCCTTAGTATTATCCTTTGACTTCCCATCTATGCCGAACAATGTACCAAAAAGTGCCTCGGCGATATTCTTCTCAGTGTGCATCACGTCGATGTTTTGTGGGCAAAGGAGGTCTTTGAAGTAAGGCAGATCCCATAAGCATGTTTTGTGAGTCCACGCGTGCTTAGTATTATACCCCTTGAAGTACCCTGGACGTTGTGGATCTGGCTCGAGAGTGTTTAACTGATCCAGGGTCTGTTAGCCTGTCAATGCAGGTGGTGCAGAGTTTTTGACAACTCTACCCCTGATGAAGTTCTTCTTGTCTTTCCTGAACTTATGGCGAGGATCCAGGAACTGTCTATGCATGTCGAAGCAAGAAAACTTGTGACCGGCCTGAAGCCAATGAAACTCAAGAGCTCCCTTGCATGTGGGGCACGGGAACCTTCCATGCACACACCAGCCAACGAATAGCGCATACGCCAGCAAGTCATGCGTCGAGTACATGTACCAGACACGCATTATGAAGTTCCGTTTGCTAAAGGTGTCGTATGTCTTGAACCCATTATCCCAGGCTTCTTGCAATTCATCCTTAAGCGGCTGCATGTACACATTCATATTTTTGCCCGGATAGTTGGGTCCTGGAATTATCAACGTCAGGAAAATGTTCTTTCTTTGCATAATCTGTCCGGGGGGGGAGATTGAGTGGAAAGACAAATACGGGCCAACAACTGTATTGGGCTGCCGTCATACCAAACACACTGAACCCATCCGTGTTGATGCCGACTCGAGGATGCCTCGGATCTGCCGCTTTGTCAGCATGTAATTCATCAAACTTTTTCCACGCAACACCATCCGATGTGTGTACCATCATCAGATTCCCATCTGCATCTAGTTCGGTTCTTTTGCCTGTTTTGTGTCATGTCATCTGTCTGGCCGTCTCTTCGACCATGAAAAGACGTTAAAGTCTTGGTACGATTGGCATATACCGAAGAACACTAACGGGGATTTTGGTCTGTGTCTTCTCACCCATACCGTTGTCTACCACAATATACCTGGAAGACTTGCAAATGGGACAATAGTTCAAGTCCGCATAGTCAAGCCTAAATAAGGCACATCCTTTCTCACAGGCATGTATCTTCTCATAGGGCATCTTCAGTGCACGAAGGATTTTGTCCGACTGGTACAGGTTTGCAGGCATTACATGGCCTTTGGGTAGAAAGCGTCCAAATGCTGTCATAATTGCGTCATAGCATTCTCTGCCCAAGTTGAACTGAGCCTTCAGAGCCATTACTTGTGAGATGGCATCCAACTGACAAAGCTCAGTGTGCTCGTGGAGAGGACGTTTCGAAGACTCCAACATTTCATTGAAGGCCTTTGCAGATTCCTCCATCTCCTCGTCCGAATCCCGAGCATCATCATAGCCTTGCACCATGTTTTCCATCCCGGTACCATGCTCGTCGGTGCAACGACGATCCACCTCAGCTCGGTCACGTTGGGCAGACTCACCATGAAATGTCCACACCGTATAATTGGGCGTAAAACCACTCTTCTGCAGGTGTTTGCCCATTTCAGCCTCTGTCTTCTTTTCCCAATTGCCGCACCGGAAACAGGGGCACCAGGTTTTCTTTTGGCCATTTGCAAATGTGGCTTGCACAAACCCCTTAGTTTTTGTGAACCATTCAGCGCTCCATTTGTTCTTACCAGTGTGACCGGTATACATCCAAGCACGGTCACTCATCTTGACTTTCAGAGCTACTGGACACACAACAATTATATATGTAATTCACCATGTATATATTCATCAGTTGATCTACTTTGTCAATTTTATTACGTCCATGCAACCTACACTCTAATAGGTAATGATAGGTCCTAATCCCACCCGTGTATGTGTAGATTGGGTTCATTTTCCCATGCTATGCTCCGGATCCGACGCAAAATTTCGGCAGCACCTCCCCGCTGTTCTCCTGATACACGTCTCTGCAATAAACAGAGAGGATGTGTACCCGGAGAACAACAGGGGAGGCACTGACGAAATATATGCGTCGCATCCGGAGCAAAGCATATGGGAAAACGAACCCAATCTACACATACTCGGGCTTTCCATGGATAGCGTTGGACAATTCGAAAGAATCAAGGTTATAAATATGCAAATGCATGCATATTTATAACTATGACGCTTTCGAATGGGAGACACATATTGGTTACGCATACTGATGATTCAAGACACATATATAGCTAGCTATCAAGTTTCATCGGAATAGATCAAATAATTAATGGGGGAGGAGGACTTGTCATTTGTGCTCACCCACGAACGAAGGGGCAGAGCTCGTCAAACGCACGGCGAGGTCGTCGAACACCAAACCTCACAGCGATGAAACAACTGCACATTTAAAACTACACGATCAACACAATTATATATGATGTTTTTCATAACAAAATCGAAAAATATATGACCTAACTAATAATTCACAAATATATGACCCCGTCGGCCTCTGGAAGGCCAAAGAACACCTTTTCGGGAGGTGTCGGTGGTCGGGGTGTCCTATCGGTGTCGGGGTGCCGTGTCGGGGTCGGGGTGCTGTTTTGGGGTCGGGGGGTCGGGGTGTCGTGTCGATGTCGGGGTAGTGCC